>NC_090866.1:1192500-1395000 GCF_024217435.2 Syngnathus scovelli
GGTCCCTCAAAACATGTGACTAGAATTTGGACATGTCACGGATCGGATGGAACATGGAGCAGGGTGACCAAGTGCAGCTTGGACCAGGGTTTATTGAGGGAAAAGGGAAGTGGAACGAGGCATCGAGAGAAACAGACGAGAACTGGCAAACTAATAACATGAGAGAATGACCGACAGGGATTGCAAACAGAAACAGACTCGAAACAGACAGGAACCACAAGGACAGCAAACGGGACGACATCGACGATCCGACAGGGAGTGAGGGGCAGACAGGACTTATATACACAACAGGTAATGAGAGGCAGGTGGGAATTATTACACTGATCATGGGCACACAGGAGGGGAGGGGCGAGCACACAGACGCACAAACAGAACTATGAAATGATCGGGGACGAGTCCTGACAGGACAATTACTAACCCCCATCAATTGATAAATTATCTCCTCACTAAAGTCCTAGCCTGTTAACCTATCTGCATCAAGAAGACATTTGCAATGCAGGGGATAAGAGAATGATAATAACACCATTGATTTCTAATCATTAACCTAATTTTATGCAGTTCTACAATGTATGTTTTCTCTCAATCTCATATTTTTAGTGTTGGGCACTCTCCTCGTCGGACGAGTTTCTGCCCACAACCCTCATATTATTCTATAATTTCTAATTTCTACATTTAACAATGCAAATCTGATAAACCATTGTCTAGCACACCGTTTTCGTGCACCAATTTAACGCAATTCCAACCTTTATAACGAACTGATACACAAAGACAAACATACACATAAACAAACACACGGGCCCACAACATAGACTCATGTCTATGTACATGACATTGTTGTCATGGCACCCCGTTACATTCCAATGGACGGCCCTGGAGATCAAAAGGACTCCAGGTGCCTTTAACGCTTGCCCAATGTTTGGTTAAGGATGCCATGAAAACCTTGAAAATATTTTTCAAGATTCAAGATTGTTATCAATCTTCCCAGCTGATAACAAGGGTGGGGGGAGCAACTGAAGTGCGGAGAGCCTCGCCACCGCCACGTCGCATAATGCAACCACCTCTGTCCAAAATATGCAATTGTCAAGATATTTTATATTTTCGGTGTCGACCCCTTGCATTTTAATTCATGTCGGGGTAGCGGCTTTTGTTTGCTATTTGATGTTCCCATGGTTTATATTCTAAATTTCGGAGTTGGCAATTCGAATGGCACCTACAGTGTCCTAAAGCCAATTTAATTCACAGGACAGTGGTAAAATATTTAATGAGTGGTAAGTCTCCTTTCCTCTGCTTCCACAAAAACCCACTGTCTACAATCCTGTGTGTTTTACACAAAGGAGAGCTCAAATGAGATCACTCTCAGTCAAACCATACACACACACACACACACAATGCGCACTCTTATCGTCCCACAGGCAAGCAGGGGAGTCCGCCCTCAAGTGGATCTTAACAAACTCTAAACTCTTTAACCTTCCTATTGTGTAAGAAAAAACTTATTTTCGCCTTTTTCTTAAAGTAGATATAAAACCTATCTTTTCATGGATAAAGAAGCCAAACCAGCTAAACAAGAGTTAAGAAAAACACCACAGATGGCAGCAGAAAGCTAACACATTAGGAAGGTTAATTAGGAGGCCCCACGACACCTCAGCAGAATATAACTGCTCCAAATTACCTGTACTTCTTGAGAAAACAGATGGGCCCGCTAAGTGTCATCGGAAGCGGAGCCATGTCAGCCGTGTCCGTCAGAGGAAGGCAATTCCCCGCCAAAGCGGCACCGGCAGCTTCCGAACATCTCCCCGAGCGCTCGGGAGTCCGCCCGGGGGGGAGAAGCGGGCCGTGCGGGGTACCGGATGGAGCTGGACGGTCACCGGCGCCGCTGGCCGTGCCCGCGCAGCCCGCTGGAAGTCGAATGCAGCTCCGCGATCTCATCCGCGGTGCTTGTAAAGCGCCGAACCGCTCGGCCGGGGCTATTTTCGGCCGCTCGGCGCGTGCGCACGGCCTCTCGGCGGAGGCCCGGCGGCGTGCGCGAGCGCACCAGCCGCTGGAAGTCGAACGAGGCTCCACGATCTCATCCGCGGTGCTTATAAACAGCCGATCCGCTGGGCCAGAGCTATTTTCGGCCACTTGGCGCATGCGCACGGCCTCTCGGCGGTGCCGGGCGGCGTGCGCGAGCGCACCGGCCGCTGGAAGTCGAACGAGGCTCCGTGATCTCTTCCCCGGTGCTTATAAACAGCCGATCCGCTGGGCCGGAGCTGTTTTCGGCCACTTGGCGCATGCGCACGGCCTCCCGGCGGTGCCGGGCGGCGTGCGCGAGTGCGCTGGCCGCCGGAAGTCGAATGAGGCTCCGCAATCTCATCCGCGGTGCTTACAAACAGCCGATCCGCTCGCCTTGGAGCTATTTCCGGCTACCCGGCGCGTGCGCACGGCCTCCCGGTGGTCCCGGTCGCCTCCACGAACCGTTAAAAAAATGTGAAGTGAGCGTACCTTAGAGTTACTCCCGCCGTTTGGCCGCTCAAAGTGTCATCGGAAGCGGAGTGCGAGAGTTGGTGTATTTTCCCGCCGTGTCCGCCAGAGGGAGAAATTTCCCCGCTCCAACGGCACCGGCAGGTTTCGAACGTCTCCCCGAGCGCTTGGAAGTCTGCGCGGGGGTTGAAGCGGGCCGTGCAAGGTATCGGATGGAGCTGGACGGTCACCTGCGCCGCTCGTCGTGCGCGCGCGGCCCGCCGGAAGTCGAATGTGGCCCCGCAATCTCATCTGCGGTGCTTGTAAAGTGCCGAACCGCTCGGCCGGGGCTATTTTCGGCCACTTGGCGCGTGCGCACGGCCTCCCGGTGGTGCCGGGCGGCGTGCGTTAGCGCGCCGGCGTCCGGAAGTCGTATAAGGCTCCGCGATCTCATCCGCGGTGCTCACAAAGTGCCGATACGCTCGGCCGGGGCTATTTTTGGCCTCTTGGCGCGTGCGCACAGCCTCCCGGTGGTGCCGGGCGGCCCGCCGGAAGTCGAATGTGGCCCCGCAATCTCATCTGCGGTGCTTGTAAAGTGCCGAACCGCTCGGCCGGGGCTATTTTCGGCCACTTGGCGCGTGCGCACGGCCTCCCGGTGGTGCCGGGCGGCGCGCGCGAGCTCGCCGGCCGCCGGAATTCGAACGAGGCTCCGCGATCTCATCCGCGGTGCTTGTAAGCTGCAGCTCAGTGGCCTAGTAGTAGAGTGTCCGCGCTGAGACTGGAAGGTTGTGGGTTCAAACCCCAGCCGGGTCATACCAAAGACTATAAAAATGGGACCCATTGCCTCCCTGCTTGGCACTCAGCATTAAGGGTTGGAATTGGGGGGTTAGATCACCAAATGATTCCCGAGCGCGGCACCGCTGCTGCTCACTGCTCCCCTCTCCCCCAGGGGATGGATCAAAATCACATGGGGATGGGTTAAATGCAGAGAACAAATTTCACCACACCCAGATGTGTGTGTGACGATGATCATTGGGACTTTAACTTTAACTTTAAAGTGCCGATCCGCTCGGCCGGGGCTATTTACAGCCACTTGGCGCATGTGCACGGCCTCTCGGCAGTGCCGGGCAGCGTGTGCGAGCGCGCCGGCCGCTGGAAGTCGAATGAGGCTCCGTGATCTCATCCGCGGTGCTTCCAAACAGCCGATCCGCTGGGCTCGGAGCTATTTCCGGCCACCCGGCGCGTGTGCACGGCCTCCCGGTGGTGCCAAGGGGTGGTGCGTGTGCACAAAGGCCGCTGGAAGTCCCGCGGAGGACCGTCAGAGCTCCGCTACGCAGACTGGGTAGCCTCTTAGTAACCACCCGGGGCCGCCGGAGCATTATTTGGCCGCTCTGCGCGTGCGCACGGGCTCCCGGTGCTCCCTGTCGCCTCCACGAACCGTTAAAAAAAATGTCAAGTGAGCCTACCGTAAGAGAGTCGTAGTTACTTCCGCCGTTTACCCGCTTATAGTGTCATCGAACACGGAGCAATGCGAGTGTGCGCTCAGGGCGAGAGGTGGTGTAGTTTTCCGCCGTGTCCGCCAGAGGGAGGCAATTCCCCGCCACGGCGGCACCGGCAGCTTCATTATCTGCGCATGATGCTGGATGGGGGAACTGTCAGTCTTCTTGAACCCCTGATTCCTCCACACAGCACCAAACAGGTGGCACACACTATGCGCATATGCCGAATCTGTATAGATTGTCACTCTTTCCCCTTCGGCGAGCAAGCACGCTTCTGTTAACCCCACCAGTTCAGCAAGTTGGGCCGAGGCCGGTTGTGTCACCACTTCGGCTTTGATCGTTACAAACTCAGGTCCCTGCGCTTGCACGACCGCATAGCCAGCGCATAAATTTTCTCCGACTCGACAAAAAGAGCCGTCTGTCCAAAGTTCGAGATCCGCCTCCCTCAGGGGGATGGCTTGCAAATCAGACCGCAGTCTAGAGTATTTTTCTGATTCATGCAAACAATCCTGGGGGTCCCCATCCTCTGAAGTTGGCAAAAACTTTACAGTAGTACACCTTGCTAGAGTGACATCATCTTGCTCCAAAAGCCTGTAATAGTCCCGGAGCCGGGGCTCTGTCAAGGTGTACTTGCCATGGTTCAACAGAGTCCGAAGACTATGGTGAGTAAGAATTGTCACAGGATAGCCCATGGTGATAGCAGAGGCTTTGTCATACATCAAATAGACTCCAATCACAGCTCTATAGCATGGCGGCAGGCTCATCTCCACCTCGGAGTAGGATGTCGAATAATAGGCCACAGGTTGGGGTCCTGTAGGCTGACAAAGAATTGCACATGCAAACCTACCCCCCGCCGAGCTTGACGCGAATAACACAAACTTTTTGGAGTAATCTGGTAAAGCCAATGCCGGAGCCTCTTGCAACCTTGCTTTGATTGTTTCAAACGCCACATGGCCATCCTGTGTCCAATCCAGCGTGGCGTGGAGATCATTATTGCCTGTGTCTTTGATCATAGCTCTTAGCGGCCCTACTAATTTGGCGTATTCTTCGATCCAAGAGGCCGAATATCCCGCAATTCCCAGAAAGGTTAACATTTGCCGAACAGTTCTGGGTTTCGGAGCCGTTCGTATCGCCTCCAAATGGCCATCTGAGATACGTCTCTGTCCATACGATATTTTCTGGCCCAAATAGTCAACCTGTTTTTGACAGTATTGTAATTTCTTTTGAGACACTTTATGACCATTTTCTGCCAAAATTTGCAACAGTTTGATCGAGTCTTTGTGGCACGTCTCGACATCCGATGCACAGACAATAATGTCGTCCACATATTGAATAACAGTGCTCTGCAGCTGTCTTTCGAGCCCTTCGAGATCATCTTTTAACACTTTGTTAAACACATGAGGGCTATGTTTGTAACCCATAGGAAGTCTCTGATACTGATAAAACTGTCCTTTGAACGTGAACCCGAACAGTCCTTGTGATTCGCTACTGAGTGGGACACTGAAAAATGCGCCACAAAGGTCCACCACTGAGAAGCATTCCGCATCCGGCGGAATCTGTGGCAGCAGGGTGTGCGGATCTGGCGCATCGGCTACATTGTCAATCACCACTTCGTTCACGGCTCGAAGGTCATGTACTAGCCGGTGGGTGTTGTCTGGCTTTTTCAAGGGCAGTATTGGCGTATTACTAAACGGGGTCTGCGTTATCCTCAACACATTTGCCACGAGCAATCCTTCGATCTGTGTTTCATTCCCCCGCACTGCTTCCTCCTTCAGGGGGTACTGTGTTTTCCATGGAGGTCTGCAGCCTGGCCGAAGATCCACTGTTACCGGTTGTACTGATTTTACAAGTCCAATATCCATACTATGGCGAGACCACAGGTAGTCGGGTACCTGTTGTAGCATGTCTTCTTTCAGTTGATCTGTCATCATACTGAGGATGGAGTCGTGCGACAGCTGCACCGTTTGGGGCTGTCCATGTCCATGCGCTGAAACCATGATTTTCATGAAACATTTATCAACACTCACCCACAGAGCATTTTTTCCTGCCAGCGGGGAAAACTTGAGTGTTTCCGCCTCCGCCATCATTTCCCCTACATGTTGCTGCTCCCAGTCTTCTGCTATCAACAAAGTCACATGTGGGATGCTATTCTTGACTATAAATTCCTTGTCAATGAATCCGTTTATCTGGATTTTCATGGCCACTCCCTGTGGTCCCACGATAATGCAAGTACCGTTCAATTGCACTTCTTGAGGTTGCTGACGCAACCACTCTTCTGCCTGTGCCTGCGTTAGGTCTTTGTGATATTGTAGCGTGCAGTGGAATGGGTACTCTGGGGTCCTTGCTCCTGGTCTATTGGAGCGGATAAACTTTTCCCACTTCTTGTATGGTCCCAACAGGTTGTCGCTGACATCTCCCACCCAAAATACAGTGGCCGTTGACTTCCCGGACATTGACTGTATCATCACCTTGTGGCACGTTTTGTATGGTATTTCAACCTCACATCCATCAGGAGAACACTTTATGGTACAGTTCAATCCACACAGGGCATCTCTGCCGAGGAGGGCAATAGGTGTACGGTTTGACACCAGGACTGGAATTCTTATTGTGTGGTCTTGCCAGCAGAGCTTTACTGGTCTTGTGGAAGGGATCAGCTGTTTAATACCCTCGAACCCTATTGTCCGCACAAAATGACCGGACATGGGGAGATGTGTAGCGTCTTCGGGCCGGATACAAGTGAAAGCCGCTCCGCTGTCAACCATAGCTGTCAAATGCTGATTATTTACTTGCCTTAGGGCACTCTGGGCACCCCTAAAATCCAGGCTCCGGTCCCCCAAAGGGGTTTACCGGGCCCTGAGGCCTTTGGCCTCGTGGTTTGATTCCCCGTCTGAAGCCACCTCCAGAGGAGTTGTTATAGGGCCTATCACACTGGCGAGACATGTGGCCTGGTCGTCCGCAATTATAGCACGCATTAGGTCTCTGTTGTAGGCCCCACGGGAGATTAGGCCTTCCAGCCCGTCCTTTGTCTCCACGGGCCGTAGCCCCCCAGAGATGGGCCGGTCTGTTTCCCCATTGAGGGGCTGGGCTGAAGGGCACCGCCATGGCTGCCTGCGGAGTTAGGTCATGCGGGGACGTGGGCTGTAGTATGATTTGTTGCGGTGGAGCTTGCACCACGACTGTCTGCTTCTTTTCCTTTTTATTGTCCACGAGCTGCACTTGGTTCAGCCTCCTCACCACTTCTTGGACCTGCTCCTTTTGAGCCATCTCCTTCTTGTGGAACCAATCAACTTGATGAGCGATGTGATCAGTGTAGACGTTAGTCGTCATGCTTCCCAGTCCCACCACGTCAGCCAGTTTGCTCCTCACTTGCACGGGCAGGCCCTTTTGGATCTTATCCCGCAAGATAGACTGTTCCATTTGGGTTGTATCTGGATCATTTCCTGTGATGTGTCTCCAAGTCTGATATGCTCTTGCTACGTATGAGCGTGCTTTCTCTGTCAGTCCCAGGGGTTCGAGCACAATATTATCAGGGTTTGCATTGGTCGGGTACGCTGCCTTCAGTGCTCCCCACATCTGGCCTCGGACTGCTGCAAACAGGTCAGATTCATTTGCTGATGGTGTAGCAAAGCGATGTAACCCTGCTTTTCCCAAAATGTCTTTCATGGTATGAACTCCTACCACGTTAGCCAGAAGCCTCTTAATGTCTCCTACCGCGAACTGGGTTCCCATCATGCACTCCTCCAATTTGGATATCCAAGGGTGTGCTCCGTCTTAAATGGTGGGCAGCTTCTCAAGGATGGCTGACATGTCGGAATTCTGCCATGGTTTGTATTCCAGCTGTTGTCTTCTCACCAAAACTGGTAGGATTGTATTTGCCCGCCTTGATCTTTGCCCCTGGCTCAAAAGGGACGCTGGTATTTTGGACGCTTCTTTCTTCAGCTTGCGTTCAGCGACCTCCAACCTTTGCAATTGTTCCTCCAGCTCCTCTTGCTCCTTTGGTTCCACACTCCAGTCCAATTCCTCCAGGCATTGCTTTTTCCTGTTCCTAATGCTCATTAAGGCGGTTCTTCTCCAATCCTCCATGGCCGTGGGGGTGGAGCATAAGGTAGGCGTGGGATCCTTGTCTCCCCGGTCATCATCTCTACTGTCGCTTCCACTGTCGGTACTACTAAAATATGTTCTTGTTCTAATCTTTTTCCCGGAGTGCGTCCTTTTTCCTCCGCTTTTTTCAAAAAAGCGGGGGTGGTTGAAGCGGGGGCCGCCTGGAGGCATGTTTGGTGGGAAGCCACTGTTCATGGGCATCTGCATGTGCATGTTGTTCATATTGTTCATGGGACTGTGACCCAGCAGACTCGGGTTGACTGTGTTTACAAGAAAAGAAAAGAAAAGAAAAGAAAAGAAAAGAAAAGAAAAAAAAACAAATCAAGTGAGTGGAAAACAGGACAACAACATTTCCACCACTTTATTTCCAGCAACCACAGCAGCGGAGGCCAATGCACGGTCCGGTGACAGCCGAGAGAACACAACCCCGGGATCTGCCGTGACCCCGCCCAGACGGCCGGAGCTGACCCGGGAGGTGGAGCCGTGGGCAGCGTCTCTTCCACCGGTAAGTACCAATGGATGGATGGATGGATGGATGGATGGATGGATGGATGGATGGATGGATGGATTGATGGATGGATGGATGGATGGATGGATGGATGGATGGATGGAAGTATGTCCAAGAAAGTGAATGATCTTGATTGATTTATCCAAAGAAGAAATGACTTTCCGAAAACAATGTCATCAGTTTTGTGTGCTTATGTTGCGGATGGACCAGACGTACAGTACATTGTCTCCTCAAGAAAGGCAAATTCCAATTAGACGCATGGACGTTTGAACGTGGGCAAATGTTTTCCACAGGAATGGGTTCCAATCATCAGGCACGATCTGCATTCTCAAAGGAAGCTCCAAGCACAGCCGCCGCTGTCTGACGCCTACCTACACCGGATGCCCGCTAAGAGGAGAAAGGTCCACCCACATTCAAAGCGCCTTGATATTTTCTGACTGTAATGGTGGAGTGGGCGAGAAAACTCACTGCTCTTGCTCTGCTCACCCGATGGTTGTTCTTCTAAATGTCCCCAACTGTTTACGGAACAGTGGAGAGGAACGGACGCAGGGCCAATAACCCCGCCTCTCCTTGTCAGACGCCGTCCGTCGAGCCGCTCGCTCTGCTGGAGCCCTGCCGGTTACGGCCGCAAACAGCCTCGAGGGAGAGCTGGAGCGTCCCGATTTGCAGGATGCATATGCCACGCAGGCAAGGAGGGATGGATGAGCCATCGAAAGATTGTTAATAGTGATGCTTGACTTCTCTTCCCCCACTTAGGTGTATTGATACGTGTCAAAAGAAGCTCTGTGTCTTTGCTTCCAGGTCAAGAAGGACATCTAAGCGCGAGTGCTCGGAGATCCCGACTACAACGCCCAAAGTTCCCCAACACGCATCGAGCTTTCTCCTCGGATGACTCGTAATCTGCAGAAGATGCGTAGCAGAATGTCAAGTGTGTGTGTGTGTGTGTGTTCCCGTGCTCAAATATTTGTGTTACTCTCCTTGACGGATGCTTTGATTTGACATACTCATTCTCAGTTTGGGAGTCACTTAGACACTCCATTAGATACACGGCCATTTCAACCCCTTACACTGAGTGCCAAGCAGGGAAGAAATGGGCATCATTGTTATAGTCGCTGGTATGACTCGGCAGGGGTTTGAACCCACAACCTCCCAATCTCAGGGCGGACACTCTCCTCTTAGGCCACTGAGCTGGTAAACACTTGTATCGTAGTATAACACTTATAGTCGTGTATACCTGTATACGCCTAAATATTGTTATCCAATATATCTACTGCAATTTCACATTAGATTGCTGGTTTGAAATTTGCTTTTAATATTATTATTTTTAATAAAAAATTATGTTAAAACTTGTATGGCGTCTTATTCCTTGTTTTTATATTCGCCAATTAAAACACAATAATCAGACTTTTGGTTAACTGCTTTATATGACAATATGTGTAGGTACACTACAGGAGGTTAAAAAAAAGACAATAAATAAATAAAGGGTTAATTGCACAACAAAAGCAACATTTATGTTAAAACTTGTCTGGTGTTTTATTCCTTGTTTCTTTATTCGCCAATTAAAACATTAAAACAAAATTCTCAGTGGGACGAAAAAACTTTTATCATAGAAAATTTGCAACACAGTTGCTCGTGTAATCATATAACGATACACTTCTTTAGAGCTAGGGTTAGGTTTAAAGTTAGGGTTAGAGCTAGAATTAGGTTTAGAGCTAGTGTTAGGGTTAGAGCTAGGGTTAGGGTTAGAGCTAGGGTTAGGGTTAGTGCTAGGGTTAGGGTTAGGGTTAGAGCTAGGGTTGGGGTTAGGGTTTGGGTAGGGTTAGAGCTAGTGTTAGGGTTAGACCTAGGGTTAGGGTTAGAGCTAGGGCTAGGGTTAGGGTTAGAGCTAGGGTTGGGGTTAGGGTTAGGGTTAGGGCTAGGGTTAGGGATAGGGTTAGAGCTAAGGTTAGGGTTAGAGCTAGGGTTAGAGCTAGGGTTAGGGTTAGAGCTAGGGTTAGAGCTAGGGCTAGGGTTAGGGTTAAAGCTAACTCTAACCCTAGGTTTAACCCTAACCCTAGCTCTAACCCTAACCCAACCCTAGGTCTAACCCTAGATCTAACCCTAACCCTAGCTCTAACCCTAACCCTAGCTCAAACTCTAACCCTAGCTCTAACCCTAACCCTAAACTTAGCCCTAACCCTAGCTCTAACCCTAACTCTAGCTCTAACCCTAGCGCTAACCCTAGGTGTAACCCTAACCCTAGCTCTAACCCTAACCCCAACCCTAGCTCTACCACTAGCTCTAACCCTAACCCTAGTTCTAACCCTAACCCTAGCTAAAACCCTAACCCTAGCTCTAACCCTAACCCTAAACTTAGCCCTAACCCTAACCCTAGCTCTAACCCTAACTCTAGCTCTAACCCTAGCGCTAACCCTAGGTGTAACCCTAACCCTAGCTCTAACCCTAACCCCAACCCTAGCTCTACCCCTAGCTCTAACCCTAACCCTAGCTCTAACCCTAACCCTAGCTCAAACCCTAACCCTAGCTCTAACCCTAACCCTAAACTTAGCCCTAACCCTAACCCTATCTCTAACCCTAACTCTAGCTCTAACCCTAGCGCTAACCCTAGCTCTAAACCTAACCCTGGCTCTAACACTAACCCTAGCTCTAACCCTAGCTCTAACCCTAGTTCTAACCCTAACTCTAAACCTAACACTAGCTCTAACCCCAACTCTAACCCTAACACTAGCTCTAACCCTAACTCTAACCCTAACACTAGCCCTAACCCTAGCTCTAACCCTAGCTCTAACCCTAGCTCTAACCCTATCCCTAACCCTAGCTCTAACCCTAGCTTTAACCCTAACCCTAGCCCTAGCTCTAACCCTAGCTCTAACCCTAACCCTAGCTCTAACCCTAGCTCTAACCCTAACCCTAGCTCTAACCCTAACCCCAAGCCTAGCCCTAACCCTAACCCTATCCCCAACCCTAGCTCTAACCCTGACCCTAGCCCTAGCTCTAACCCTAACCCTAACCCTAGCTCTAACCCTAACCCTAACACTAGCTCTAACCCTACCCTAACCCTAACCCCAACCCTAGCTCTAACCCTAGCACTAACCCTAACCCTAGCTCTAACCCTAACCCTAGCTCTAACCCTAACATTAGCTCTAAACCTAATTCTAGCTCTAACCCTAACTTTAAACCTAACCCTAGCTCTAAAGAAGTGTATCGTTACATGGTTACACGAGCAACTGTATTGCAAATTTTCTATGATAAAAGTTTTTTCGTCCCACTGAGATTCGAACCCGGGTCGCTGGGGTGAAAGCAATCTCCGGTTAGAATATGTTATTTTGTTGGTATTAACAAGTAGAATAGTTTTAAATTAGTCACAATTATTTAGGCAGATAATTATGGGATATTTTGGTACACTACAAAACACCAGACAAGTTGGGAAAGGCGATGGTAAACCAAAGTTGCGTGTTGTAGCGTTTTCACAACACTCGGTCAGTTAGTAAATGTACTAAGTGATAGTTGACCTAAAATGCCGCCGTTACTACTTCAGACCAATCGCCGGGAGAGTTGTGCACTTAATCCAAAAGCAACGATAGCATGCGTTGTGCTACAGCTCTTGTTCCTATAATGCCAAAGAAACAGTCTTGTGGACCTTCAGTGTGACATGATCCGTCATTCTCGGACCTGCCGCAGTGATGACAAGAGGGAGGGCAGCAGATTGAGTGCGGGTCGGTTTTCCTCCACCCCCAGAGCTACTAAAGCACCGACCAGGAGGGACATGACTCTGGGCAGGGCCGGGGGCTGAGCTGGCATCACCTGCACAATCACAAAAGTTTCCTGTTTGAAGAAAGAAACACTGGAAAACCTGACCGAGCCCTAACCGGCCAAGCCACATCTGCAGCTACTTTCTTACCTTTTCAACTTGATGACAATGGATGAGTCCATCGCACCCTATGTAGAATGTGGCGAAAGCGTCATAGGACCTGGAACAGTTAGATGCCATTCAGTCAGAATGACACATATGGACGGACTGCTTTCAAATGGACCCAAAAGAGTCTGGGTGGGGCTACCTGTACAGGTGTGTTTTGTCTTTGCGGTAGAAGCGAAGCATCAGTGTCAGGAAGGGAAGGCCCCGGAGCCTCCAGCGAGCCTTAATGGTCCCGTCTTCCACGTGCTTCGTCAGTTTCAGCATCTCCAGCCGGACGTCGGTGAAATAGAACAGACACACCAGGCGCCACAGCGAAGTGCTGAGTCGGTAGATCGCACGTCCCCTGCAAGAGACGGACGGATGGGCCAGTCACAAAAGAAAATAAGCTTCTAGTCCCCCTCGAGAACCTAAAAGAGAGACAGTTAGCGAGGAGTTGACTCCGTTTCATGGCTCTGTCGTCGCTTGAATTCTTATTACATTGGCACTTTGGTTCATATTTGACATCATAGCAATTGCATGACAAGGATTGTCATGGGTAAATCCATTTGACATTTTCTACCATTGCCGGCCGGCAGTGGCGGCTAAAATTGAATTAACCAGTCAAGAACAAACGACAAGTGTTCTGTTCTTCTCTTCCAGTATGGGCGAGAAAAAGTGAGAAGGAAAATCGAAAAATCCCATGAGTTCCTATTGGAGATTGATCGACTCTCATATATATATATATATATATATATATATATATATGTATATATATATCATGTGACGTTATCACGTAGAGTGACAATATCAAAGTGTTGGTTCCTGTGATCGACGCGCGCTACATTATGGCGTGAGGAAGATTATACGTGAAATACAAAGTCAAATGCAACATTTCTTCAACGCAACTGATGTCGTCATTCAAGTGGCATCAACTGTTCGTAAGAGCTCCGATTTTCATTGCAAATGGGCGCTTAGGCCCAACTAGTTCTACTGACAACATGTGCAGTATTCACACATACTGTAAGGTTATCTCAAATATAAGCTCGTGCTCTTACTTAGCGCTAACTTACACAAGTGACATCCAGTCTTGCGTGCCATTGCCAGTCCAAACAACCCTCGCAGGATGACGTCTGCTCCCTTCAGGGACTGTGGGCAAATTGCAATTGCAATTGCAATCCCCTAGTTTGGCCTTCCTTCCGAGTGCCGTACGGTCCAAGTGTGACAAAGTGAGAGGTGTGTGTCGTAACGTTGGCTTTTGAAGTTCGACGACGAGTGTTAGAGATTTGCTCACTCCAACTTATTTTGCAAGAACCACACGAGAGACAAGCAAGTCCTTTTTGGCACCTGCAGGTGGAGAGTCCATTCGTCGCTGTCTGAACAGCGATGATCGAATGAAGTCTGACTCAGGCCTCTTGCAGGAGCATTTTTATTGAGAGAAACAGAGTGGGGGTTGAGAGTGGGCGTGAGAGCAGACAGGATGGGGCCGAAGGCCCTGGCCTGCTGATCAAAGCACAGCAGGGGGTCTTTCACGATGTTGTGTAAACAAAACAACTTTGATTGCTTCCTCTGCAGCTAGTCAATCAGTTCAAAAGATCTTAGCACTTTGTTCTACTACTTTTGTTAAGACAGGACAGGCGAGGGTAATTATTACAGGTTACATTCCAACATAATCCTACGATAAAGATAACCTGGAAAACCCTAACATCTCCCTCCTGTTTTATCATATGATTATGTCACCCCAAACAACAAAGACAAGTAAGAAAAAAAAACATATATATATGTATAATGAAGAAAGAAGTAAAAATAAAAACAACAAACAATGATAGCAACACTTTCCAGTGAAGATGAGGCATTACCTCAACACCCCAGATCAAACTTATTGTGTAAGCGAAAAACCTGCTGGCCAGATGTCATTAGCAGGAAAATTCTTACACGGTCCCTTTGCCTTAAGGCGACCAGAATGCTATCAATAAAAACAAAAAGAAAAACAAAGAAACAGTACATCAGCGTATCCATTACTTGCGAAGCATATTTGATGGTCAAATCAACAAGTTTCCGTAATACATGCTCAACAGAACAGCATCTACGCAATCCACGTCTCATTATCATTATCACATCTGTCACGTCTAAGAAGTTGTATATGTGCTCGCGTTTTTGTCAGCTGCTGATGTTCTAGTCTGTAGGTGAGGTATGTCACACACACTGGCGCACACACTCGTGTCCAGTTGGCAGGCAGCATCGGACAACTCTCGTGACCACAAAACCATGATCCGTACTGAACAGGCACGTGCACTCATAGGATGCAGGTGAGGCAGTGCCTCTGAACTTCTGGATGAAGTAGGTCCCGTCCGATGGTGCAGCCATGTTGGTAGTAGAGCCCTTACACCTTGAAAACGGCTCTCTCATCCTGGCACACAGCGGTGATGTCCAAAGCTCCCATCCAGTTTCCTCCTGGAGAGCAGTCGTCGTTAATGCATTTGTGGGTCCTGCAACCTTGGATGCAACATGTGTAGTCAGCAAGACTTGGAATGGTCCCTCCCGTCGTGGCTGGCCCAGTTCTTTCTTTTGATGACCTCGATGTAGACCCAGTCTCCTGGATTGATGGGGTTGTCGACCTGTGAGGAGGAAAGATCAAGCGGCAGTAAATTTGTCTTTGACACAGTTTGAGCGTCCTGATCATATAATCTGCCAAGGACTGCTCTTCATCTGTTGTTTGCAACTCTCGTAATCAATTGTCGTGCCCATTTAACTGGCAAATAGGAGTGTTTGCGGGAAGAGTTTGAACACTTCCTAATGATTCCCTTTAACCAAAAACTATTTATGACAGGGGCGTTCCCATTTATTGCCTCCTGGTGTAAAAGAGATTGTCTTATCCATGCCTTCTTTCTCCTCACACGCTCGCACCCACACAGGGTGTGCACACACACACACACACCCCCACGCAGACAAAGGGATTCTAATCCATCTCTCATGTAGCTTCTCTTGATAGAATCTCCTATTGGTAACTGTATAGCAGACGTTTTAGCATATAATCCCATACTCTGCTCTCTCACTTCTACTTTTTCATGTCGGTGCAGTCGTAGGTGGCCCCTATTGCAGTCATTGTCTTGTTAACTGTCGCCATGTGGCTCCTATGCATGATTGTGTGAATGTCAAAAATTGAACGTACCTAACTTTCTGACCATCCAACCTCCACTGTGGAGCAAAAAAACTTACTATTGTATTGAGTAGGTACATTGAGCAACCTAGCTTCCTCCTGACTGCCAAATGTCCTGTTCTAAAATTTATATAACTCGACCTCTACGTCTTAAGCTTGATGAGCCAAAATATAAGATCTTGCTGTTGTTTCCTACCGTTTTAGCCTATTTGTTTTATCCAAATCCGTTCAATCTCTGATTATAATCTGTAGCCCTACGTATTTTTCAAATTTTTATTTATTTATTTATCAAATCTCCTCAGTTCTGTCAAACTCAGTGCACAATGAACCTCCCTTCCACTTTGAACCAAGCTCCACCAAATTTGGTAACGCCAAGGAGTGCGATTTGGTTGTCGGACACTCCAAGTCCATTTCTTTTTGCCGCACTTCACCCTCTCACGTTGGTGTTCTTTGGCTGTTGCTTCAGAGCGACCCCATCCATCACTCTTGAATGAGTCCATTGTTCAAATGAGTCAATTTTCATCATTGTGAGTTCCTCCGCTTTTCACTGTCTTTTCTCGTCCCCGAGGATGTTGTATTTCCTCCGGAGTGTACTTGTCCTCCTCCAAGCACAACAGCAGTCTTTTCTTGTCCTTCGCCAAAAGTCAAAGGTGCTTCAGAGCCAGGCACCATTTTGTGGTTGTTCACGGCTGAAGGCGAAGACTCGGATTGGGTTTCAGGGGCCCTGACACTGAGAATGACAGGCTGGGACGTCAAACTTGTAAGACTATCTCCAAATGTAGCTGCTTCCATCAATTTGCTGGTAACATTTATTTACCAAACTTCAAATTCTCCTAATAACAGCGGTCTCGTTTTTATATCGTAAATCCTGCAACTCATCCTATTTTTGAGCTACATTTTATCTATAGTTCCAATTTAATCGGACAGTATGTTGTCTTCAGTATCATTATTGAAAATCAACTCATCGAGGTCTGCGTTCCACATCAAGCCCTGATCTGTATGTCTTGACCTCTCACATGTTATTGTCATGCTTGCTCAAAAATGTGACTTAGAGTATGGTGCTGTGAATTCTCAATCTCCCCAATGAAATTGGATCCCACCTCGTAGTTCTTATCGTTCTCATGTTCCTGTTAGCCTGCAATTGTCCAAATCAAAAATGTTTTCTTTTAACTGTCTTTCTTTTGAACCTCTAAATCTCTCGTGTTGCTAACCTATCTACACCAGAACAAAAAAATTACCACAGTATAACACCAAATGTATTCGAAAATTCATTGTCATAAAGTGTTGTATTATTACTATCTTCCACTATCTGTCCTACTCACTCCCTCCTTTTGAGGCTTGGCAACGCCCATGCCTCACACCTTGACAAACTTTTTGGGAGAATGCGTTCTTTACTACATACGATTCCATCATCATTTAATTTGACTTTCTTTCCAAAACGCTTCTCAATTTCTCAGTTCACACATCTTCTACATGTGTTACTGGTTCTTCAGTTTTTTTCTCTAGTTAATTATCAATCCAAAAGCTACGCGTTTCTTTCTAACATTCAACCTGCTCAAAATCACTCTTTCATCAAAGTCGCTCTACTAATTTTCTATAGTAGTCGCCAACGACTTCAACCATTCAACCTTTCATTCAGGCAATCATTCATCAATGCTCATCATATGCATCTCACACAGTCTCCAAAAAGGAGTCTTCCCACCACATTGGTCCCAATTCATCCAAGCTCACCACACAACATTCATATATAATTTTCAACTCAGGTTTCCTGGTAGAACAATCCACCAATTCAAAAAAGACTTAACTAAAACAAACAACTGGCAAATTAATCTGAATTTTTTCTTTGTTTTTAAATTTGAAGAACTCAATCTCTCAGATTTAGCTTGCATTTAGAATTTTGCATAATCTTATAACACAACCAATCAATTATTCCTATTAAATGAAGCATTGCAAAATCTTAAATTCACAATTTAGCTTCTCCCAATTCCTGAAAGCATGTTCTGTTGTTTTGTTAACTCCGAATTTCTCATGAGGGCTTGACACTAACATGCACTAGTGTGGATTAGTTTCTGCTCGCAAACAGATTTCTCTCTTTTTCTTTCATTTTTATCTGTCAAAATTGTTTCTGTTCTGCGGTGTAAATTGAATAGACAACAGTCTAGCAAATTTCTTTATACTAAAAGTTTAGCCAATCTTCATCAACTTAATACATACGCACACACATGCACAGCTCTCGCGTGCGGAAGGTAGGTCTCAGCAACAATGATTCGTCACAGGCTGGCCATTTCCTGTGGTCGATCATGAGCTGGTCCCTCCCATGCACACGAGGACAGCACATTCTAATTTTATTTATTTATCTTCTAGAAGCAAGTTGCATTTCTTTACCACTTGATTTGCATATTTTAACTTCAGTGTAACACAATTTGATCCCTATTCATTTGTAATTGGGCCTACAAACAGCATTGTCATGCTTCTTGTGTGGACAGGGGCTCTAACAATCTAAAGCGATTTTTGATAACCTGACAATGACATGTTTCGCTGTCATATGGGAGAGGTTTCAGATCTTTTAAATTTCGATACATGATTTGCATAGGACCGGAAACTCCTCTTGCCCCTTGCTTGAGCCGCGGCTCGAGCTGCGGCTTTGCACCTGCTCACAGGGGCCTTATTGTCTCCTGGTCTGACAAACACTTGTGACCTCATCAGTTTTCATCTTTCTAGCTTTTGTCTCTTGAATTCGTTCTCATCTCTTTGTGAAGATTTCAACCACACTCTAGCACTTCTACCACTTCTTCCACATTTCAAATTTCCTTGTACTCCATACATTTTCTTCCACTTCAGCATCTATTGCATACAATTAAGAAATCTACTTGCCATGAACTTCTCGTTTTAAAGAAGAGCAGAGCAAGAGATTTACCGTTCTTATTTCCCATCTTAATTTTAGTAGTTTAAGGTTTTACAATTTTTTTTTCAATTTTTTTTTCTTTGAGGATCCTCAATGCAGGTTTAAATTGACCTTTCAACAGATTACTAGCCTGTTTTATTGCCGTGGATCAACGCTAGAACTGCTTTTTAGTCAATTTATCCTACCAGTCACACACTCAATTACACAAACTCCAGCGCTTTTTTTTCAGGCCTATCCAGGGATGGGTGTAAAACCCTCCCAAACAGCTTTGGAAAAACGGACAAAAGAAAAAATCTACGCCCTCCTTCAATTAAGAAAAAGAAGCTCTGTTTTTCTTAGCCCGTTTCTTCCACTGGGACTTGCACCCAAGCTATTCTTTGGCTTGGAAAAACATACAAAGAAAAATCGACCCCCTTCTTTGATTAACAAAAAAAAAGCTCCGTGTTTCTTAGCACGTTCCTTCCACTGGGACTTTAACCCAAGCCAGATCCCTCAGCTCGGAAAAACAGACAAAGAAGAGTCTACACACTTCTTCGATGAACAAAAAAGAAGCTCTGCCTTTCTTAGCCTGTTTCTTCCACTGGGACTTGAACCCAAGCTGGCTCCCGTGCACCTCTACGTGTTACGCGTTTAACAACACAACACAACTTCAGGCCTTTAACTTACTTGTCCCCTGGTTCGTTGCACTGCCGGGTCCCGTCAATCCACCTCTGTTAGACGAAGGCAGACCTAAGATGCTGGCCCAGCGAAGAATTCTCTTCCCAGGACTTTCTTCTCCAGGTCCTCCTAATGGACGCTGGCTTGTCGACAATGCAGCACGTCCTCCTTCGCCGGTCAGATGGTGGGTATGAGGGTCCCGGGTTTCGGCACCAAAATGTTAGAGATTTGCTCACTCCAACTTATTTTGCAAGAACCACACGGGAGACAAGCAAGTCCTTTTTGGCACCTGCAGGTGGAGAGTCCATTCGTCGCTGTCTGAACAGCGATGATCGAATGAAGTCTGACTCAGGCCTCTTGCAGGAGCATTTTTATTGAGAGAAACAGAGTGGGGGTTGAGAGTGGGCGTGAGAGCAGACAGGATGGGGCCGAAGGCCCTGGCCTGCTGATCAAAGCACAGCAGGGGGTCTTTCACGATGTTGTGTAAACAAAACAACTTTGATTGCTTCCTCCGCAGCTAGTCATTCAGTTCAAAAGATCTTAGCACTTTGTTCTACTACTTTTGTTAAGACAGGACAGGCGAGGGTAATTATTACAGGTTACATTCCAACATAATCCTACGATAAAATAACCTGGAAAACCCTAACAACGAGTTCATCAAATTGTCTTTGACGTCTTTGACGTTAACGGAACGTGCCACCTTTGCTCAGTCTGCACGGAGATGCGTTTGGGGATGTCGGAAAAAAAAATCTGTTCTGGTCTATCGATCATCTATGACAGCACACAACGTGAATAAGAAAGAAGGCACACTTGTGCATTAGATCATCTATAATCATTCTATGGATGGAAATACCGGTAAACAATGTTTTTCAGGTGTTTTTTTGTTTGTTTTTGTTTTTTTTAATTAACGCTTTCTAAAAACCTCAGTTTACATGCAATAAAATGGACGTCTTCGATGTAAGCTTGTCTTTGCTCGTTTTTTTTCACCACTCAAGTCCATGATTTCGGTTATTATATTTTCCAAGCATTTATCCAATGACTCGCTGTGGCCCAATTCAAAAATCCAAGATGGCGGCGCGTGCATACGCAGCGGCCACTCTCTGTCCCGTCAGTACGGTGATTTGTTCGTCTAATGAGTGTTCGTCCGACAGTCTTGTGTGTTCGTCTCGTCCGTGCTACAAGTACAGCAGGCAGGTTCTGCTTGACATCGGCAGAAGTGGGTTTTGCGGCGTTCTGGACTTTGAAGCGTCGACATTAAAGGCGCTCGGACTGCTACGTCCTGAAACGTCGCCGACCTCACCCGCTATTCCTCCCCCAGTTGGGAGCCGTCGTAAACGATGTGCGAGGAGGCAGAAGAGGGGCAAGCGCGGAGGCGTCCGGGCTAGGCTGGCGGCCAACCCAGCGCGACCGGCGGTGCCCTCCATTCTTCTGGCGAATGTTCGATCGCTGGACAACAAAATGGATTACGTTCGCCTGCTGAGGTCTACGAACCGGACGGTGCGGAACTGCTGTGTGCTCGTGTTCACCGAGACCTGGTTGAGTGACAACATTCCGGACTCTGCAGTGCATCTGGAGCGGCTAGCGTGCTATCGGGCGGACCGTGCCATTGTACGAGGGGGAAGGTCGCGTGGAGGTGGAATATGCGTCTACATCCGAGAAGAATGGTGCCGGGACTCTGTGGTGGTATGTAAGCATTGCTCGCCGCTTGTGGAGTTTGTGATCATTAAGTGCCGTCCTTTTTATCTGCCGAGGGAATTTACCGCGATTCTGCTAGTCGCGGTATACATCCCGCCTTCCAACATCGAAGGAGACAGGATCGCGGCGCTTGGTGAACTGTACCAGGCTGTCAGTGAACAGCAAACAGCGCACCCTGACGGTTTCACAATCTTCGCTGGAGACTTCAATCATGCCAACCTGAAGTCTGTTTTCCCGAGGCTTCACCAGCATGTTCCCTTTCCGACACGTGGAGACAGCTTCCTGGACCTAGTCTACTCGGCGCAAAAGGGAGCTTTCAAAGCCACCCCCCTCCCCCATCTGGGGCTTTCTGACCATCTCACCGTTTTGCTTTTGCCCGCATACAGACAATTGGTAAAGGCATCCAGGCCGGTTCGGAGGCAGGTTCGAGTGTGGCCTGAGGGTGCCTCCGATGCACTTCGGGACTGCTTCGACACCACTGACTGGGACTTGTTTAAGCAGGCAGCCACCTACAACGATTGGACGGACATAGAGGAGTATACAGATTCTGTTACCTCTTACATCACGAAGTGCATCGATGATGTGACTTGCTCGAAATCCGTCGTCACTCGCGCGAACTGGAAGCCGTGGCTGACGGGGGCTGTCCTCAGACTGTTGAGGGCCAGGGACAAGGCTTTCAGAGCGGGGGATGAGGCTGGCTTGAGGACAGCGAGGGCCGACCTGTCCCGAGGCATCAAAGAATCGAAGAAGGCGTTCTCGTGCAAGGTCTCCACCCACTCCAAGGACAGCAAGGACGCACGTAGCCTTTGGCGGGGCATTCAGACCATCACGGACTACAAGCCCGCGCCGAGGAGCTGTGAGGGCGACGTCCGTCTGCTGAACGATCTGAACCGCTTCTTTGCTCGCTTCGACGCCCAGAACAGCACTTGCCCGCTGAAGTCCATTCCCCCCCACACGAGCAGCCCCTGCGCCTCTCTGCCGACGGTGTGAGGAGGGCGCTTGCCGCTATTGACACCCGTAAGGCGGCGGGCCCTGACAACATCCCGGGTCGAGCGCTGAAGGACTGCGCTGGGGAGCCGTCGGGTGTCTTCACGGACATCTTTAACGTTTCCCTGCAGCAGGCCATCGTCCCCTCGTGTTTCAAGGCTGCCACCATCGTTCCTGTGCCGAAGAAACCTGCACCGTCCTGCTTCAATGACTACCGCCCTGTGGCACTGACGCCCATCATCATGAAGTGCTTTGAGCGGCTGGTCATGGAGCACATCAAGTCCGTTCTCCCCCCCACCATTGACCCTTTCCAGTTTGCGTACCGTGCCAAGCGGTCCTCTGAGGATGCCATCTGCTCTGCCCTCCACTCGGCCCTCACCCACCTGGAGAGAAAGGACTCATATGTGAGGTTGCTGTTTGTGGACTTCAGCTCTGCCTTCAACACCATTGTGCCGCAGCGACTCATCCGCAAACTCGACGAGCTGGGCCTCAGTACCTCCCTCTGCAATTGGATACTGGACTTCCTCTGTCAGAGGCCTCAGGTGGTGCGTGTTGGCGACAAAATCTCCGCCAGCATCACGCTGAGCACGGGGGCCCCCCAGGGCTGCGTGCTCAGTCCATTGCTCTTCACCCTGCTGACGCATGACTGCACTGCGACCTACAGCGACAACCGCATAGTGATGTTTGCTGACGACACGACTCTGGTGAGTCTCATCACGAATGGCGACGAGACTCGGTACAGGTCGGAAGTTGACCTTCTGACCACGTGGTGCAGGGACAACAACCTCCTGCTGAACGTCAAGAAGACCAAGGAAATCATTGTTGACTTCCGGAAGGGTCACACAACACACCTGCCGCTGATCATTGACGGTGCTGTGGTGGAGAGGGTGAGCTGCACCAAGTTCCTGGGGGTGCACATCAGTGAGGACCTCTCCTGGTCCGCAAACACCTCGTCACTGGCAAAGAAAGCTCAGCGCCGCCTGTACTTCCTGCGGAAGCTCAGGCGTGCATGTGCTCCTCAGGCAGTCCTGTCTACATTCTACCGTGGGACCATTGAGAGCGTCCTCACCAGTTGCATTGCTGTGTGGGGTGGTAACTGCACTGAACAGAACTTGAAGGCCCTGCAGCGCATAGTGAATACGGCTGGTAAGATTATTGGTGCTTCGCTCCCCTCCCTGAAAGACATTTACACCTCCCATCTCACCCGCAAGGCAACCTCGATTGCCAGAGATGTGAGTCACCCGGCTCACTCTTTGTTTGACCTTCTGCCCTCTGGGAAGAGGTACAGGAGCCTGCGCTCCCGCACCACCAGACTCGCCAACAGCTTCTTTCTCCAGGCTGTTAGGGCCCTGTACTCGCTACCCCCTTCTGCGTAGCGTGCGGCACTGTTGCGCTATTTTCGGGAATGTCTGCTGTACGCGCACTTGCTCCTTTTTTTTTTTTCTGCTCCTCTTATTTATTTATTTATTGTTGTGTTATTTATTCATTATTTATTCAGCACACTTTTGTTATACTTGTTTACTTGTTTGTCTGTTGTGAGCCATGTCTTGTCACCGTGGGATAGGGGGGAACGAAATTTCGGTTTCTTTGTGTGTCTTTGGCATGTGGAGAAATTGACAATAAAGCTGACTTTGACTTTGACTTTGACTTTGAAAATCAACCATAAAACAATTATATTTGAACATTTTTAATAGTGTACAAAATAATTCAACAGAAAAATATGACCACGTGAACATGTATTGTAGACAGCGTTACAGTACAATCGATGAACCTGTCATAAAAAAAGGGCACCTGTTTTTGACATTTATCATAATAAAACACAGAGGGGGAAAAGAAAAAAAAAACAAAGTCCTACAAGAGACAACCCGGTGTGCTCGCGCACGCCGCCCGGCACCGCCGAGAGGCCGTGCGCATGCGCCAAGTGGCTGAAAATAGACCCGGCCGAGCGGATCGGCTGTTTATAAGCACCGCGGATGAGATTGCGGAGCCTCGTTCGACTTCCAGCGGCTGGCGATCTCGCGCGCGCTGCCCGGCACCACCGGGAGGCCGTGCACACGCGCAAAGTGGCCGAAAAAAGCTCCGGCCGAGCGGGTCGGCACTTTACAAGCACCGCGGATGAGATCGCGGGGCCGCATTCGACTTCCGGCGGCCGGCGCGCACGACGAGCGGCACCGGTGACCGTCCAGCTCCACCTGGCACCTCGCACGGCCCGCTTCTCCCCCCCGCACGGACTTCCGAGCGCTTGGGGAGACGTTCGGAAGCTGCCGGTGCCGCCGTGGCGGGGAATTGCCTCCCTCTGGCGGACACGGCGAAAAATTACTCCGCCTCTCGTCCTGAGCGCACACTCGCATTGCTCAGCGTTCGATGACACTATAAGCGGGTAAACGGCGGAAGTAACTACGACTCTCTTACGGTAGGCTCACTTGACATTTTTTTTTAACGGTTTGTGGAGGGGACCGGGAGCACCGGGAGCCCGTGCGCACGCGCAGAGCGGCCAAATAATGCTCCGGCGGCCCCGGGTGATTAATAAGAGGCTACCCGGTCTGCGTAGCAGAGCTCTGACGGTCCTCCGCGGGACTTCCAGCGGCCGGTGTGCTCACGCACCACCCCCCGGCACCATTGGGAGGCCGTGCGCACGCGCCGGGTGGCCGGAAATAGCTCCGAGCCCAGCGGATAGGCTGTTTGGAAGCACCGCGGATGAGATCACGGAGCCTCATTCGACCTCCAGCGGCCGGCGTAGTCACGCACCCCGCCCAGCACCACCGGGAGGCCGTGTGCACGCGCCAGGTGGCCGGAAATAGCTCCGAGACGAGCTGATCGGCTGTTTATAAGCACCGCGGATGAGACCGCGGAGTCTCGTTCGACTTCCAGCGGCCGGCAAGCTCACGCGCGCCGCCCGGAACCACCGGGAGCCCGTGCGCACGCGCCGAGTGGCTGAAAATAGACCCGGCCGAGCGGTTCGGCACTTTATAAGCACCGCGGATGAGATCGCGGAGCCGCATTCGACTTCCAGCGGGCCGCGCGGGCACGACCAGCGGCGCCGGTGACCGTCCAGCTCCATCCGGTACCTCGCACGGCCCGCTTCTCCCCCCGGGCGGACTCCCGAATGCTCGGGGAGACGTTCGGAAGCTGCCGGTGCCGCTGTGGCGGGGAATTGCCTCCCTCTGGCGGACACGGCGGGAAAATACACCACCTCTCGCACTTAGCGCACACTTACTTGCATGGCTCCGCTTCCAATGACACTTTGAGCGGCCAAACGGCGGGAGTAAATCTAACTCTCTTAAGGTAGGCTCACTTGACATTTTTTTTAACGGTTCGTGGAGGCGACCGGCACCGCCGAGAGGCCGTGCGCATGCGCCAAGTGGCTGAAAATAGCCCCGGCCGAGCGGATCGGCACTTTACAAGCACCGCGGATGAGATCGCGGAGACTCGTTCGACTTCTGGCGGCCGGCGAGCTCGCGCGCACCGCCCGGCACCACCGGGAGGCCGTGCGCACGCACCAAGAGGCCGAAAATAGCCCCGGCCGAGCGGTTCGGTACTTTACAAGCACCGCGGATGAGATCGCGGGGCCACATTCGACTTCCGGCGGGCCGCGCGCGCACGACGAGCGGCGCCGGTGACCGTCCAGCTCCATCCAGTACCTTGCACGGCCCGCTTCACCCCCCGCGCGGACTTCCAAGCGCTCGGGGAGACGTTCGAAAGCTGCCGGTGCCGTTGGAGCGGGGAAATTTCTCCCTCTGGTGGACACGGCGGGAAAATACATCACCTCTCGCACTTAGCGCACACTTCATTGCATGGCTCCGCTTCCGATGACACTTTAAGCGGCCAAACGGCGGGAGTAACTCTAACTCTCCTAAGGTACGCTCACTTGACATTTTTTTAACGGTTCGTGGAGGCGACCGGGACCACCGGGAGGCCGTGCGCACGCGCCGGGTAGCCGGAAATAGCTCCAAGACGAGCGGATCGGCTGTTTGTAAGCACCGCGGTTGAGATTGCGGAGCCTCATTCGACTTCCGGCGGCCAACGCACTCGCGCACGCCGCCCGGCACCGCCGAGAGGTCGTGCGCATGCGCCAAGTGGCCGAAAATAGCTCCGGCCCAGCGGATCGGCTGTTTATAAGCACCGCGGATGAGATCGCGGATGAGATCACGGAGCTTCGTTCGACTTCCAGCAGCCGGTGCGCTCGCGCACGCCGCCCGGCACCGCCGAGAGGCCGTGCGCATGCGCCAAGTGGCCGAAAATAGCTCCGGCCCAGCGGATCGGCTGTTTATAAGCACCGCGGATGAGATCGCGGAGCCTCGTTCGACTTCCAGCGGCCGGTGCGCTCGCGCACGCCGCACGGCCCCGTCGAGAGGCCTTGCGCATGCGCCGAGCGGCCGAAAATAGCCCCGGCAGAGCGGTTCGGCGCTTTACAAGCACCGCGGATGAGATCGCGGAGCCGCATTCGACTTCCAGCGGGCCGCGCGGGCACGACCAGCGGCGCCGGTGACCGTCCAGCTCCATCCGGTACCTCGCACGGCCCGCTTCTCCCCCCCGCACGGACTTCCGAGCGCTCGGGGAGACGTTCGGAAGCCGCCGGTGCCGCCGTGGCGGGGAATTGCCTCCCTCTGGAGGACACGGCGCAAAATTACACCACCCCTTGCACTTAGCGCACACTCGCATTGCTCCGCGTTCTATGACACTTTAAGCGGCCAAACGGCGCTTTATAAGCACCGTGGGTGAGATGGCGGAGCCTCATTCGACTTCCGGCGGCCGGCGCGGTCACACACGTCGCCCGGGACCACCGAGAGGCCGTGCGCACCCGCCCGGGGGCCGAAAATAGCTCCAGCCGAGTGGATCGGCACTTTATAAGCACTGCGGATGAGATAGTGGAGTCTCATTCGATTTCCGGCGGCCGGTGCACTCACGCACGCCGCCCCGGACCACCGGGAGGCTATGTGCACGCGCTAGGTGGCCGAAAATAGCTCCAGCCGAGCGGATCGTCATTTCATAAGCACCGTGGATGAGATCGCGGAGCCTTATTTGACTTCCAGGGGCCGCGCGCACGACGAGCGGGGCCGGTGACCGTTGATGCTTTGGCGGGGAATTACCTTCCTCTGGCGGACACTGTGAAAAAATACACCACCTCTCACACTTAGCACACACTCGCATTGTTCCGCGTCCGATGACACTTTAAGCGGCCAAACAGCGGGAATAACTATAACTCTCTTAAGGTAGGCTCATTTGACATTTTTTAACGGTTCGTGGAGGCAACCGGCACCACCGTGAGGCCGTGCGCACGAGCGATGTGGCCCGGGTGATTATGAAGTGTAATTTGGAATTCCCTCTCTTTCTGTAGGTGGCCTTAGAATGTCCATCTGGCGTCAGTGATACGATTCTATTCTATATTTGCTGGTCAGGGAGATTTCAGTTTCAGCAATGTATGCAATCCTATAATAAGGTAAAGTGGCTGTTGTCGTCCATCACTAACAGCGTTGGTCAAGATCTCCTTTTTAGGACTGAAGTAAACTAGTAGATTGAAAACCGCAGCTGGTACACAAAGCCATGACATCAGCTCCTTGCCAGGTATAAAAGATACGGGCCTGACAGGGGTTGAGGGGCTTTTTACATCCATGCCTTGGGGCCACTCAACTTTTTGGAAAGACTTCACTCTGACATAGGTTGAATAAACTATTTTCCCAATCAGCCGTGTGTCCCTGAAGTGTTCTTTTGTCTGGAACCAGCCACTGACCACCGATTGTATTTTGGAGACCAGCGAAGCAACAAAAAACATATACCACATTTTTGGCGTCACGAACAGGATTCGTGTTCTCCAGGGGACCTCCCGTCCGCTCTTTTCGCGAGCATCCAGCGGCCGGCCGACGACCTGTATTGAGGTGAGTTGCTTGCACTCAAAGTCGCCGCAGCATGTTCGCTCTTGGAGAGGGGGGAGGGAACGTTGTCCCCCACACTTAGGACAGTTAAACGGATCTGATGTGGCCACGGCGGGCTCCAGGGAAAGTTGTCTCTCCTAGTCAAAAGCCGTCATAATGCGACTTTTGAAGGGGGAGTGGCCCCAAATAGAGACAGCGAAAGAAAAGTAAAATAAAAACAGGAAAATAAATAAAAAATAACAAATAAAAAGGGAAGAGTAACAAAACGTTTTGGGGATTGCACGAGTGAATGGCATCCCGGGTGAGAATGTTAATCGAGAAGAAATAAACGCCCCAAGGAGGGCAAATGTGAAACAAGACAGGTTGTCGAGAACAACGCTGGTCGGCTGTCACGAGAAGAAAATAGTAGGAAGTCCCATAAAACGTGGATGTGGAAATTAGTCATGTCAATGGTCCGGCGGAGGATCGAAATTTTAGCTGTGTGATTGTGGCGGAAACACAGATACGATTGAACTATGCTGCGAGAAGGTACGGGTGAATCCACACGGGCCAGGGGCAATAGTACAAACGCAACCTTGGCGTTCGTAACTGTGAGAGTAAATGTGTGAAGATATCCGGCCAGGTCAGGGACCATGTGGGCCGAAGAGAAGGATGCGTGCGAGCCACGTCATTTGGGCACTGATCGAATTGGAGTTGTATGTGAGTTATAAGGCTTGTTAATTTAAATGCTGGTGCAAGAGGCCCCCAGGTAAAACTTAAAAGGACTGGCGGTTTCTGAATATTGATTAAGCTAATACGATCTGCTTGCGGTTCGATTCCTCTATGGGGACGTATTATAATAGCATGCACGTCTGTCAAAGTTTGATAAATTTGAGCCTGTACAGACCGCGTTTGGGAAATAGGTGCTGGAGGGCTACTGTGTGAAGAGAAATCCCACTGTGTGAAGGGGAAACGTGGCAATGTGGCCTCTTAGAGTGCAAGGATTGGTATACCATGGGTGAAAAGTAATTTGTGTGCACACTTAAGTTAAATTCTGCAGAAATAAAGGGGAAAATATAAAGCACTATTAGAAATGAAACGAAACGAAACAAAAGTTAAGTAAGACGTGCGTATTTGGCAGCATATCTGTGCACTGATAACACCAAACTGCATAGCAGCAGTTGGCAAGAAGCAAAACGTGGAATGGATTCGAATCCTGTGCTGTCTTCTATGTTCGTGCGTAATTTCTGTGTGCGCTGTCCGCTCAATGTCGTCTGTTTGAGATTGTCTGCGCGTGCAGAGACGTGTGGGATCCCATGTGTGTGTCAGTGTACTCATGGGTGTGTGTAATGCTTGGAGGAATTGGACTGGAGTGTGGAACCAAAGGAGCAAGAGGAGCTGGAAGAACAATTGCTAAGGTTAGAGGTTGCTGAACGCAAGCTGAAGAAAGAAGCGTCCAAAATACCAGTGTCCCTTTTGAGTCAGGGGCAAAGATCAAGGCAGGCAAATATAATCCTACCAGTTTTGGTGAGAGGACAACAGCTGGAATACAATCATGGCAGAATTCCGACATGTCAGCCATCCTTGCCCACCATTCAAGACAGAGCACACCCTTGGATATCCAAATTGGAGGAGTGCATGGTGGGAACCCAGTTCGCGGTAGGAAACATTAAGAGGCTTCTGGCTAACGTGGTAGGAGTTCATACCATGAAAGACATTTTGGGAAAAGCAGGATTACATCGCTTTGCTACAACATCAGCAAATGACTCTGACCTGTTTGCAGCAGTCCGAGGCCAGATGTGGGGAGCACTGAAGGCAGCTTACCCGACTAATGCAAATCCTGATAATATTGTGCTTGAACCCCTGGTACTGACAGAGAACGCATGCTCATACGTGGCAAATCAGACTTGGAGACACATCACAGAAAATGATCCAGATACAACCCAAATGGAAAAATCTATCTTGCGGGATAAGATCCAAAAGGGCCTGCCCGTGCAAGTGAGGAGCAAACTGGCTGAAGTGGTGGGACGGGGAAGCATGACGACTAATGTCTACACTGATCGCATCGCTCATCAAGTTGATTGGTTCCGCAAGAAGGAGATGGCTCAAAAGGAGCAGTACCAAGAAGTGGTGAGGAGGCTGAACCAAGTGCAGCTCGTGGACAATAAAAAGGAAAAGAAGCAGACAGTCGTGGTGCAAGCTCCACCGCAACAAATCATACTACAGCCAACGTCCCCGCATGGCCTAACTCCGCAGGCAGCCATGGCGGTGCCCTTCAGCCCAGCCCCTCAATGGGGAAACAGACCGACCCATCTCTCTGGAGCCACGGCCCGTGGAGACAAAGGACGGGCAAGAAGGCCTAATCTCCCGGGGTGCCTACAACAGAGACCTAATGTGTGCTATAATTGCGGACGACCAGGCCACATGTCTCGCCAGTGTGATAGGCCCTATAACAACTCCTCTGGAAGTGGCTTCAGAGGGGGAATTAAACCACAAGGCCAAAGGCCTCAGGGCCCGGTAAACCCCTTTGGGGGACCGGAGCCTGGATTTTAGGGGTGCCCAGAGTGCCCTAAGGGGGGATGTCAGCTGGTAGTGTCAGGTCTGGAACAGGAGCCAACAATAACAGTGAAAGTAAATGATCAGCCTTTGACAGCTATGGTTGACAGCGGAGCGGCTTTCACTTGTATCCGGCCCGAAGACGCTACACATCTCCCCATGTCCGGTCATTTTGTGCGGGAAATAGGGTTCGAGGGTATTAAACAGCTGATCCCTTCCACAAGACCAGTAAAGCTCATCTGGCAAGACCACACAATAAAAATTCCAGTCCTGGTGTCAAACCGTACACCTATTGCCCTCCTCGGCAGAGATCCCCTGTGTGGATTGAACTGTACCATAAAGTGTTCTCCCGATGGATGTGAGGTTGAAATACCATACAAAAAGTGCCACAAGGTGATGATGCAGTCAAGGTCCGGGAAGTCAACGCCCACTGTATTTTGGGTGGGAGATGTCAGCGACAACCTGTTGGAACCATACAAGAAGTGGGAAAAGTTTATCCACTCCAATAGACCAGGAGCAAGGAACCCCCAAATACCCATTCCACTGCACGCTACAATATCACAAAGACCTGACGCAGGCACAGGCAGAAGAGTGGTTGCGTCAGCAACCTCAAGAAGTGCAATTGAACGGCACTTGCATTATCCTGGGGACACAGGGAATGGCCATGAAAATCCAGAGGAACGGATGCATTGACAAGGAATTTAAAGTCAAGAATAGCGTCCCACATGTGACTTTGTTGATAGCAGAAGACTGGGATCAGCAACATGTAGGAGAAATGATGGCGGAGGCGGAAACACTCAAGTTTTCCCCGCTGGCGGGAAACAATGCTCTGTGGGTGTGTTGATAAACGTTTCATGAAAATCATGGTTTCAGCGCATGGACATGGACGGCCCCAAACGGTGCAGCTGTCGCAAGACTCCATCCTCAGTATGACAACAGATCAACTCAAAGAGGACATGCTACAACAAGTCCCTGACTACCTGTGGTCTTGCCATAGTACGGATATTGGACTTGTAAAATCAGCACAACCGGTAAAAGTGGATCTTCGGCCAGGCTGCAGACCTCCATGGAAAACACAGTACCCCCTGAAGGAGGAAGCAGTGCGGGGATTGGAACGCAGATTGAAGGATTGCTCGTGGCAAATGTGTTGAGGATAACACAGACCCCTCTTAGTAATACGCCAATACTGCCCTTGAAAAAAGCCTGACAACACCCATCGGCTAGTGCATGACCTTCGAGCCGTGAACGACGTGGTGATTGACAATGTAGCCGATGTGCCAGATCCGCACACTCTGCTGGCACAGATTCCGCCGGATGCGGAATGCTTCTCAGTGGTGGACCTTTGTGGCGCCTTTTTCAGTGTCCCACTCAGTAGCGAATCACAAGGACTGTTCGGGTTCACGTTCAAAGGACAGTTTTATCAGTATCAGAGACTTCCTATGGGTTACAAACATAGCCCTCATGTGTTTAAGAAAGTGTTAAAAGACGATCTCGAAGGGCTCGAAAGACAGGTGCAGAGCACTTTTATTCAATATGTGGACGACATTATTCTCTGTGCATCGGATGTCGAGACGTGCCACAAAGACTCGATCAAACTGTTGCAAATTTTGGCAGAACATGGTCATAAAGTGTCTCAAAAGAAATTACAATACTGTCTAAAACAGGTTGACTAGTTGGGCCAGAAAATATCGTATGGACCGAGACGTATCTCAGATGGTACGAACGGCTCCGAAACCCAGAACTGTTAGGCAAATGTTAACCGTTAGATAAATTGTATATATATGTTATCATGCGTTCCCTAATGAGTACTTATTAATAAAATTATTGCACAGAATGCTTGCTGTTTTGCCTTGCAGACATCCACCAGACCACAACAAGTCATACGATGCTGTCTGGAGTTTCCTGACCTTCTACATCTCTGGGAATCCAAGAAAGCGAACCATCCTTTCCGTCTTTGTACCCCAAATTAAACAACTCATTGCTTCCTATAATTTGAGAGGTGATGAAGTACAACAGGTTTTCATGGCATCCTTAACCAAAGATTGGGCAAGTGTTAAAGGCACCTGGAGTCCTTTTGATCTCCAGGGTCGTCCATTGGAATGTAACGGGGTGCCATTACAAATACAAATTGACCAACTATTGCAGGATAAAAATAAAATTTCAACGTAGAGCAAATTACACAGACATTGGCCGGACTAAACAAAAACAAGATAAGTTGTTTGAAGACTTTAGGCACAGACCAGAAAGCGTGTTCAACTGATTTCTATGATCAACAACTCAAAAATGCTCTACATACAAATTTGCGACCAGTATTATGTCGACAGCGAATAAATTCGACAATTTGTTTCCCTATAAAATGATGCCGTTTGGGTTTGAAGTACATAGTCGCTTCAAAGGAGGAAAAGCATGATTTAAGATACGCGATTGATCAATGAGAAGGCTATCTATCCCTTGTGCCAGGGGTGTCAAACTCATTTGTTCGCGGGCCGCGGTTTAGTCATGGCTTCTTTTGGAGGGCCGGCATGACTGTCATACCCGAGTAGATGTGTGAGCGCCTCATACTGTGGGAGCTGTGGAACAAGCTGACAAGTACCTCGCTTTTAAATCAGACAAGTAAAAACTGGTCTAATATTTGAAATTTAACATATTACTAAAAGTGAAGATAATTTGCAATTCGAGTAATGGCACATGACTATGAAGCACAATTTGACACCTGTGCCTTATACAAAGGTAAAGTTGGATTGGAATTTGATGAAACGGATATGGACATCCACATATTCCATTAGAGTTTAAATTGCTTGCAATGTATATGCGAATTAGTTAACACCTGTGTGGTTGATTGATTGATTGATTGATTGATTGATTGATTGATTGATTGATTGATTGATTGATTGATTGATTGATTGATTGATTGATTGATTGATTGATTGATTGATTGATTGATTGAACTTGAAGGCCCTGCAGCGCATAGTGAATACGGCTGGTAAGATTATTGGTGCTTCGCTCCCCTCCCTGAAGGACATTTACACCTCCCATCTCGCCCGCAAGGCAACCTCGATTGCCAGTGATGTGAGTCACCCGGCTCACTCTTTGTTTGACCTTCTGCCCTCTGGGAAGAGGTACAGGAGCCTGCGCTCCCGCACCACCAGACTTGCCAACAGCTTCTTTCCCCAGGCTGTTAGGGCCCTGAACTCGCTACCCCCTTCTGCGTAGCGTGTGGCACTGTTGCGCTATTTTCGGGAATGTCTGCTGTACGCGCACTTGCTCCTTTTTTTTCTTTTTTTTTTCTGCTCCTCTTATTTATTTATTTATTGTTGTGTTATTTATTCATTATTTATTCAGCACGCTTTTGTTATACTTCTTACTTGTTTGTCTGTTGTGAGCCATGTCTTGTCACCGTGGGATAGGGGGGAACGAAATTTCGGTTTCTTTGTGTGTCTTTGGCATGTGGAGAAATTGACAATAAAGCTGACTTTGATAAGTTCAACTTTGATAAGCTGAAGCTGAGATTGATTGATCGGTCGGTCGGTCGGTCGGTCGATCGATCGATCGAGCGACCGAGTGAGTGAGAGAGTGAGTGAGTGAGTGAGTGGGTGAGTGAGTGAGTGAGTGAGTGAGTGAGTGAGTGAGTGAGTGAGTGAGTGAGTGAGTGAGTGAGTGAGTGAGTGAGTGAGTGAGTGAGTGAGTGATTGAGTGAGTGAGTGAGTGAGTGAGTGAGTGAGTGAGTGAGTGAGTGAGTGAGTGAGTGAGTGAGTGAGTGAGTGAGTGAGTGAGTGAGTGAGTGAGTGAGTGAGTGAGTGAGTGAGTGAGTGAGTGAGTGAGTGAGTGAGTGAGTGAGTGACTTTTCTGTCGCCTGCACGTCATCTTTCCTGCATGGCTACGTTGCTGTCTCAGCTGCATCTGACCGTTGAAAGATGCACGACACTCATTCCTGCCACTCTCATTCCCCTTCCTGATGACGGCGAATTCCATGATTGTGTCGAAGCTGCCCAACAGATTGCAAAGGCTCGGCCTGATTTGGAAGATACGCCTCTGCCAGATGGTCATGTGGTTTTTGTTGATGGGTCTTCTAAGAAAAATGAATCTGGTGTGACCCTTACTGGGTATGCCATTGTTACTGCCGACGTGGTTTTGGAGGCTGCTAAACTGCCATCCAATATGTCTGCGCAGGCCGCTGAGCTCATTGCTTTGACTGGGGCCTGCAAATTGTTTGCAAACAAATCCGTCACTATCTGGACTGATGGTCAGTATGCTTTTGCTACAGTGCACGTTTTTGCGCAGCAGTGGAGCAACCGTGGCATGATAACTTCTACGGGGAGGCCCGTCATCCATTCCACAATTCTAACTCAACTTTTGGATGCTGTCCAGCTACCTTTAAAGGTAGCGGTTTGCAAATGTGCTGCTCACACTGCAAGCTCTGATCCTGTTTCTCTCGGTAATGCTTTTGCTGACAAATCCGCGAAGGCCGCTGCAGAGGGCCTGCTCCATGTCCTCTCGTCTCTCACAGCTCATGATTATATGTCACACATCTCCCCTGATGTGTTGCTTGACATGCAGTCTCAGAGCCCCTCCCAGGAACGGCTCTCTTGGGAAAAACGGGGTCCACCTAAAAACACTGTCGGTCTTTTTGTGTGACCTTTGGGCAAACCTGTCTTGCCTCGTAACTTGTTCAAATGGGCTGCTATTTCGAGTCATGGGGTCACCCATGTCTCGACGGGGGGTATGGTGAAACAAGATGAAGCTATTTATACAACATACGGCTTTGCAGCTTTTTCACAACAATTTTGCAGAGCGTGTATGATCTGTGCTAAACATAACCCACAAGGCAATTTAAGACCTCAGAGAGGGAAATTCCCGACTGCGTTGTATCCGTTTCAGACAATACATATGGATTATATCCAATTACATAAATGTGAAGGGAAAGAATATTGTTTGGTCATAATAGACACATTTTCTAAATGGGTAGAAACATTTACTACCAAACATGCTGATGCACTCACGGTGGCAAAGGCCTTATGCAAAGACATCATTCCAAGATACGGTATTCCAGAAAAAAAATACAGTGACAATGGTCCACATTTTGTACATCAAATAGTGCATAACATTGGGAGAATGTTCCACATAAATCTAAAGAACCATTGTTCCTATCGTCCACAATCAGTTGTTGAGAGATCTAACGCGACTATAAAAAACAGATTAAATAAATGTACGGAAGAAACCAAACGACCATGGACTCAGTGCTTAGACTTGGTAAAAATGTACACAAATATTACAAGTACAACAGGGCTAACTCCCTATGAAACTATGTTTGGAAGACCTTACAGGCTTCCTCAGTTCAAGGACACATGGGAGATCCCCGAGGAAGCCACGTTAGCTGATTACATGAGAAAAATGTTGGAACGTCAAGCAAGAGAATCAAACCAATAACACTGATGATGAACCCATTTCTCCGCAGGAAGACGCCAAAGTGGTACCGGGAGACTGGGTTTTGATCAAGAGTATCAAGAGGAAGAATTGGCGTTCACCCAAGTGGGAAGGTCCCTTTTTTGGTATTTCCGACCTCCCGTTGGTGCCGGGCGGCGTGCGCGAGCTCGCCGGCCGCTGGAAGTCGAATGAGGCTCCGCGATCTCCTCCGCGGTGCTTATAAACAGCCGCATGCGCACGGCCTCCCGGAATTTGAACACATTTCGTCAATAAATTTCGCATATTGAATTTTGAAGTTTAATATAATGCAACAATTGAGCTCGACTTATACAAAGGATATATCATAAAATCGTAAATTTCCATCGAATTTTAAGGGGTCGACTTATACACCGAGTCGACCTGTACACCGGCAAATACGGTACTTTTTATCATTTATCTATGTAACTACTTTTGTGTGCAAGATTCTCCGCAGTATGTGACCATCTAGCCTCGTGAAAATGACTTGGGGGCATATGGCCGGCTAATGACTGGAGTCATTAGCTGCGCTATACAATAAGCCCCACAGTTAGCTAGACATGATCAGATCATGAGATTGTCATGGGATGGCTGAAGCAGACACACTAAAGACTATGTCTTTGTTAAGCTAATGGTCATGAGACGTCCATACTGCTCCGACCATAAGAGTATCTCCTTTGTTCTGTGGTAATGAGATAATAATTATGTCCTTCCTGTTTGGAAACCAACTCGATCATGTACACTTGCCCCTTTGTGGTAATGAGATCATTATTATGTCCTTCCTGTTTGGAAACCACTCGATCTTGCCCCTTTGTTTCTCTCTCAATAAAAGGCACGGCTAAACTCGAACAGAGCGCGGATCTCAGCCACACTTGCTGTGTGTGTGTCTGGGGTGCGCCCTTCTGCGCAGAAGAAAACGCTAAGCCAAAAAGACCTACCGCCTCTGAGATTGATTTCAGATTAATGTTGTCAACCCAACATTTTTGGGGGCTCGTCCGGGATTTCCTGAAAATCTGCTCGCTGATTCGAGGAGTGTTGAAGACGCCGAATCCGTGCACGGCAGAGGTCACAGGACGCTTGAAGGAAAGCCCTGGGGAGCAATGTTCATCCACCAGGCCGGCGTCCAGTTCAGCATTTCTCGGCAGCGATGATTGACGGAATCTTCAAAAGAAATCTCTCAGAGACCGAGTCTCATTTGTTGGCCGCGTGGTTGGGGTATTTTAGTCCCCAGAAAAAGGGTACCCGGGTAAGGACGGCGGAGTCCTTGTTGTGAATTCCAAGTGATAGGAATTCGGTCTACAGATGGAACTTGTAGACGGAAATACACCTCGTTGTGTTAAGAAAATTCCGCGGTGTGAATGTGTGTGAATGGTAGCACGTACCACTCGCTATTGTGCTGCATGTAACATGGTGGGAAGAAATGGCGAATTTCTGTGGAATTCCTCACCAGAAAACTGGTTGAAGCAGGAATTACCACAGAAAGTTGTTATTGCACTAAAGAAACATTCCATCTTTAGAAATCCCTATGATTTAAATGTTGAACTAAACTCATTAAAATGGGGGGCCGTCAAAGTGTTACTGACAATGTATCAGGGGATGAGAAGTATACGTTAAATAAGTTACGAAACTTGAGGCCGCAAGTATGAATGTCAGACAATGAAGCTATAGTGCGTAGGCGCACTGTTAGGCGTGGCTCAAGAAGAGGAGCCTGAGGCAGAAGCTCCTTCTGCTCCTATGCAAAACATGCATCTAATTTAAAAGACCTGAACAGCCCCCCATATAATAGCAAAATATATCATGGTCAGTCAATAAGAACTCCTGTACAAACAAGAAGCATGACCAAGGCTGTTAAATTTCCCCAAAAGTATAAATGACGCTGATGTATGCGAATGATACAGTTGTCAAACCTTATTGAAAGGCCACTAATGTGAGAAAAAATAAATAAAAATAGTAAAACCAAAACATCAAATAGAGGAAGACGTTTGCGCAGCATTGTTTTTTGATGTTGTTTGTGCACTGTGTTTTTGTTGTGGGCCTTTGTGTTGTCCTTGTGTTCTCTGTGTGTTTATGTGTGTCTATGTGTTAAAATTTTGAAATTGGCTAAAATAGTGTGCAAGGAAAGTTACTAGACTGGGGTCTATTCGATTTGCACTGCAAGAAAAAAAAAAGGAGACATTGAAACTGGAAAATGCAATTTTTGAAGAAATTGGGGTAAAGACAGGCGAAAAAGATGAATAAATACTTAGGAGATGCAACAGAATGATGTTCGAGCAGAATTGAAACATGTAGAACTTAGAGGTGAAATATGAATTTTGTAAAATTTTGCAGAAATTTTAATCAATCTTTTATTCGCCAAGTTTGAGCATGCCATACAAAGAAGTAATAATTTAACGTGAAAATATGAATTTTTTAATTTTGCAATTTCGGGAATGTTTAAAAACGTTCCCAGTGTGATTTGAATGGGCTGAATGATGTGAATTTCAAACTGGGACAATGTAAAGGTGAAATGCAGAATTTGCCTTTAAGAATGAGTGGAAGGAAAATTGCAAAAATTGCTAAATTTGCAAATTTTGTGGAAATGGAAAGCTTATGGAATTAATTGAAAGCAAACATCTTTTTAGTGAATTTTTGGAATATGTCAAAATCGGAATGAGTGGGTTGTTTTACCAAGAACCTTGAGATAGGACAGATTCAAATGAGGACTGTGAATTAAAAATGATGTAGTATGACTGTGTGGACAGCTTGAAGAGAGCTTGAGGAGAGTGAGAACAGTGCATGCGTCCGTGCCTGTGTGTGTGCGCGTGTGTGTGAGATGCAAATGAGCAGGAATGAATGACAAGATACAGCTTGACTGCTTGACGTTGTTGGAGACTACTATGTGAAAAGTAGTAGAACAACTTTGAAGAAAGAGTGATTTTGAGCATATTTAATGCTAAGAAAAGAAAATAGGGCTTATTTCACAGTGGTTGACTGATTATCATGAATTGAATGGCTCGTTTTACGCTTTCATCTAAAAGTCAAGTCAAGTTTATTTGTATAGCCCTAAATCACAAACAGTCTCAAAGGGCTTCAAGTAGACAAAAATTCAAGTTTTCGTCTACAATGATGATAATTGCTTTTGAAACAAAGGAAGTGTAAGGATGAGATTCCTTTCTCCTCATGCAGCATTTAGGCCAGAGAGGAAGTGAAGTCAAGTAACAGAAGTTAGGATGGGTAAAAGTAAAGTAAGTAAACTATCTTGGTTTACTCTCAGCGAAAGGGAGAGCAGGGAACAGGTTATATTATACACACCACGACCTGCCACAAAGAACAACTTGTTAGAGATTTGCTCACTCCAACTTATTTTGCAAGAACCACACAGGAGACAAGGCAAGTTCTTTTAGACACCTGCAGGTGGAGAGATCACTCGCTACAGGAATGAAATCTGGAGCCTCTCCCAACTGCAAAGGCATATTTATTAAGAGAAAGAGTGGGGGTGAGAGTGACTGAAAAGGAAACCCTTGTGCTCTAGTCAAAACATATCAGGGGATGTTTTACGACCTTGTGTAGGATGAGACAAGGTAGGTTATTTATTACCGGTTGCATTCCAACATAATCATACGATAAGGATACGTACTTTGAAAAACCCTAACATCTCCCTCCTGTTTTATCATATGATTATGCCACCGCAAACAACAAAGACAAGTCAAAAAAAAACAAAGAAAACACACATATATATGTATAATGAAGAAAGAAGAATAGTAAAAATAAAAAAAACAACAAACAAGGATAGCAACACTTTCCAGTGAAGATGAGGCATTACCTCAATACCCCAGATCAAACTTATTGTGTAAGCGAAAAACCTGCTGGCCAGATGTTATTAGCAGGAAAATTCTTAGACGGCCCCTTTGCCACAGGCGACCAGAATGCTATCAATAAAAAACAAAAAAAAAGAAACAGTACATCATTGTATCCATCACTTGCGAAGCATTTTCGATGGTCAAATCATCAAGTTTCTGTAAAACATGCTCAATAGAACAGCATCTACGCAATCCACGTGTCATTATCGTCATCACATCCGTCATCTCTAAGAAGTTGTATATGAACTTGGGCTACAGTAGAGGACACAAACTTCGACACAGCAGACTTCAAACATGGGATAACACAGGACGTAAACAAGCACAACACCACCAGCACAACAAGCACAGGAGACAGCAATTTCAAAAGCAGTTGCCACCAGTTGCCAGAGAATAGCCACGAAAAGAAATCAAACTGATGTGGGACCTTGTCATTAGACATGGCCTGCTGTAAGTTTTTCAGTGAATTCATGGCGTCGTTGATGTGGGTGTCATTTTCTCCTGGTATGTATGTGCAACAGGAAGTCCCAATGATGTGGCACACACCACCTTGTGCTGCCGTCAACAAGTCCAGAACCATCCTGTTTTGCAAGACCATCAGTCTAATAGCCTGAATCTCTCTATTTTGTCCATCGTTGACTTGCAGTGAGAGATTCACAAAGGATTGAAAACGATAGTTCAGTGTCTCGATGAAGAGCGATAGTTTCCCAACCCCAATCTGAGGGAAGAGCGCAAGGACAACTTTGTCTCCGACGGACCATACTTTATGGTCCTCTGGAACGTTCGCACCCCAGACAGGGTCATGAGGGTCAAAGGTTGCAACTGCTCTGCGTCGACGTCCAGAAGAGTTGTGTGCTCCTGTCAGCTGATGATGTCGTATCCTGTAGGTGTGGTCCGTCACCCACACTGGTGCACACACTCCTGTCCAGTTGGCGGGCAGCATCGGATAAACCTTGTGACCACAAAGCCACCAGCCATTCTGTATGAAGTATGTTCCGTTCGATGGTGTAGCCATGTTCGTTGGAGAGCCCTCACCACCTGAAATGGCTCTCTTATCTTGACACTCATCGGTGATGTCCAAAGCTCCCATCCAGTTTCCTCCTGGAGAGCAGTCGTCGTTAATGGAGACGTGGGTCTTGTTACCTTGGATGTAACATGTGTAATTCACTCCAGCTGGTCTCTCTGTGTAGGCCACTTGTGGTATTGTTCGTCCTCTAACAGTCACATTGAGATTTGTCCAGAATAGCTGATCACAGGCACCGTAGCAAGTCCAGGGCGGTAAGGGTCGGCACCTTTGACTGTGACGGCACGGTGCTGATATCCAACTCCTCCCATGGATGCCATACATTTTGCTTCAGTGACATTCATTGCTCTGGCCTCCAAGCGAACTTGCGTGGAGGAAGGGGGGAGTTTCGAACACACATAACACCCCTCCTGTGTGTGAGCTCTCACAGTGAACTTGACATACCGGTACCAAGTGTTGGTTTCGTATGGGTTTCTGGGGTCCCATGACCAGTCCTCAAAGTTCTCATCATGCGACCATCGTTTTCCACGGGCAACATTGTCATTTGGTCTGTTCAGATGAGTCAATAGACCATAGCACGCTCCAACCACAACGCAGCAGAGGATCCACCTGGCATATGGAGCCCCGTTGCTACTAGGATGGCAGAGACACCGGGACATCCCCTCGCCTAGCGGAGTGGGGATCGATGAATTCTTCACCAACATTGAGACGTCTCACCCTAAACGATGGGACTCCTTTGTAGTTAGCCTTCCCCACCACTCCGAATTAGGGGTCCAGCACTCTCTGCAACTTGCAGTGGCTGAGGTGAATCCAACTGGGCCATTGAGAAATCTTAACCGCCGTGGGAGTAGCAAGCAAAACTTGAAACGGTCCCTCCCACCGCGGGCTGGCCCAGTTCTTTCTTTTGATGACCTTGATGTAGACCCAGTCTCCTGGATTGATGGGGTTGTCCACCTGTGAGGGGGAGAGATCAGGCGGCAGTAAATTTGCATTGGACACATCTTTCAGTTTGAGCGTCCTGATTAGATAATCTGCCAAGGTCTGTTCTTCGTCTGCTTTTTGCAAATCTGCAGGGAACACTGGTAGTCTGTATGGTCTCCCATGTATGACTTCAAAAGGTGTTAGTCCTTCGGAAGTGGGAGTAATTCTCATATAGAGCTTCACTAAGTCGAGGCACTCTGGCCAAGGTCTGCCTGTTTTTTCCATGCATTTTTTCAACCTGCTTTTGATAGTAAAGTTTGCCCGTTCAACCAGGCCTGCGCTCGAAGGATGCCAAGCACAGTGGTTTTTTAACGTTATTCCAAGGTGTACAGCCATGTTCTGCACAACTTGGTTCACAAAGTGTGGACCATTGTCACTGTAAATGGTTTGGGGGATGCCATGAGTTGGTATGATGGTTTTGCAGATAGCTTTTGCCACTGTTAAGGCATCTGCGCGTTTAGATGGAACTACTTCCACCCATTTTGAAAATGCATCAATCATCACTAGGCAGTATTTGTAAGGTCCACTTTGTGTGAGTTCAATAAAATCCATATGCATGATTTGAAATAGATAAGAGGGTTTTGGAAATGAGCCTCTCTTAGGTCTCATGTTTCCTTGTGGATTATGTTTCACACAAACAGGACATGCTTTACAAAAAATTTTTAAGTAAGCATCTAAACCAGAGGTAGTGAATTGTTGATCTATGATGGACTTCATCCCTCCTGTCGACACATGGCAAGGCCCATGTGTCGCAAGCGCTGCTGCCTTAAAAAGTGATTTTGGTAAAACAGGTTTGTCATTGATGCGGTGGATATTATCTGTATCCACTATTGCACCTTTTGTCGTCCACATTCGTTTTTCCACCATTGGAGCATTGCCCTGCATATCTGTCAGTACAGTCTTATCTATGAGTTGTGTGTCCTCTGAACCCATTAAAAAAAATTCATGGCCATGTCTCCCTGCAGCTGCTTCTTTTGCAATTTTGTCTGCTAATCTGTTTCCATTTGAGACTTCATCTCTGCCAGTGGTGTGAGCAGCACATTTACACACAGCTAGTTTAGCAGGTAAAAGAATGGCCTGCAACAATTCTTTTAACAAGGAGGCATGGGTAACCGGCTTACCGGTTGATGTTGTCATCCCTCTGCGCTCCCATTGTTTCGCAAAATAGAACAGAGTAGAAAACGCATACTGACTGTCTGTGTATACAGTGACTTCCTTATCTTCCGCTAATTGACAAGCTCTTATTAGAGCAATCAGCTCAGCAGCCTGTGCTGACCTGGTGTATGGAAGCTTCTCTGCTTCAACAATCTGGTTTGGCAATTTCACAATTGCATAACCACTTTGATTGTTTCCTTTAGGATCCTTTGAACATGATCCATCCACAAACCACTTTTCCCCCTTGTCAAGTGGCGTGTCACTTAAATCTTCTCTGGGCAGCTGTAGATGTTCTGTAGCATCCAAACAGTTATGTGGTGTTCCATCCCCTGGCAACGGGATCAACGTTGCTGGGTTAAGGATTGTGCACCTCTTTATCACGATGTGTGGTTGTGACAGAAGTATAGCAGTGTAGGACAGATGTCTGGCTGGTGACAAAAAGTTCATTTTGCTTTGCAACAGCAACACATCTACAGCATGTGGAACCAGCAGCTCCATTTTGTGAAAGAGCACCACATCTGCAGATTGTCTCACTGCAAGCGCCGCCGCGCATACTGCTTGGACACAGTCTGGCAAAGACAGAGCCACTGGATCCAGTTTTTTTTAATAAAATGCAATTGGTCTTAGTTTGCTGCCATGACTCTGCAGTAACACTGAGGTCATAAAACCATTTCTGCAGTCTGCTGTTTGCACAAAGGTTTTATTGTAGTCTGGCAAGATAAGAGTTGTGGTTTCTATCAGAGCCTGTTTCAGCACTACAAAAGCATCATCCGCTGCTGGTGTCCACATGATTTTTTCTGTCATTGTCATGGGAACTCCATGCACAATATCCAGCAGCGGTTGTGTTGTTTCCGCATAATGTGGGATCCATGCTCTGCAGTAATTGCAGAGCCCCAAAAATGACATCATTTGTTTCTTTGTTTCAGGTTTCGGTGTATCTGAAATAATCTGCTTTCTGGTTCTTTGTATCTGTCTTCCAGAAGCCGACAAAGTGTGACCTAAATAGTTCACTTCCTGTCTGACCCATTGTAACTTATTTTTGCTCACTTTATTCCCTGTTTTGCAGAGATAGAGTAACAATGCTAAGGAGTCTGCCTTGCAAGCAGCTTCAGTTTCAGAGGCTACCAGGAGATCATCTACATAAACTAGAAGTTGGCTTTTGTTTGACATCTGAAAATCAGCCAAACAGGCCATGATAGCTTGAACGAAAATAGTTGGACTATCAGCAAATCCTTGTGGCAATCTGGTGTATGTATAGCTTTGTCCTTTAAAGGTAAAAGCGAACCAAAACTGTGAGTCTGGGTGAATTGGCACTGAGAAAAATGCATTGCTGAGATCAATTACTGTGAAAAACTTCTGATTAGGTTTCAAAGTGTTCAGAAGTGTGTGTGGGTCAGGCACATTGGGTGCTCTTGTTTGCACTGCATCATTCACTGCTCGTAAATCTTGTATCATTCGCCAATTAATTTTGTCGGCCTTTTGGACTGGGAAAATGGGAGTGTTGCAAGGAGAATCCGAACACTCCCTAATGATTCCTCCTGTCAAAAGATCATTTATAACAGGGGCAATCCCGTTCATTGCCTCCTGTTTTAAAGGATATTGTTTAACTCTTGGACGCCACTCTGATCTTGGTTTGATCTGTACTGGGGAAATGGATTTTAAAAGTCCTACATCAGATGGGCCCTTGGTCCACAGTTTTTCAGGAAGCCCAGCCAATTCCCCCTCCTCCTTTTCATTCAAACAAATGTCAACTAGTCAGGGAAGCGCACAAGCGCCTGCTCTGCCTACAGCTACTTCACACACTGTTTGCTTCCACACGTCACAACTGGTACTGTAGCTCCACCCATCACCTTTGTCCTCATAATCAGTCACAGATCCAGCAAGTTTAATTCGGGAACCCACATCTGCCCACGTTATACTGTGAGGTTTAAACAATGAGATGTGGGGTACAGCCGACAATTTGTATCTATCTTTCTGAGGAGCGGGCAGGAGTACAGCGGCAGCCGCAAATGACCTGCGATCAGTGTACAGAGCAGTGATTGTTAAAGTTACTTCTGTGTCGCTGAGAAAACTTCCAATATAGTCATCTTGTGGATCAGTGAGAATATTCATGGTGACATGTAATTCAGTACAAGTCATTTCTGATTCAGGTTGGGACAATTGTTTTCGAGCTTCACTCAGCAATCTGCTTGGGAGTTTAGGATTTCGTTCAGGAGGGATGGCATAGGAGCAGCAGATCTGTTCACCTGCTTGTGCAGCATATGAGTCCACATCTCTCACTCTACATGCTCGCATGCCATCCTTTACTGGAATTATTGCAATTCCCAACCGAGTCATCAGATCTCGTCCCAACAGGTTTATGGGACATTTTGGGGATAGGACAATCGAAACTGAAGCCATGCTTCCAGTTTCCTTATCTCTCACTTCAACTGGATTAGAGATACTCTCCTTGTGTACCTGCCCATCAGCAGATTTCACCCAAATAGTATTTTGGGAGGCCTTTATATTTGGGACTTTAGTTTTTATCACGGTTTTACAAGCCCCAGTATCACACAAAAACTCGACATCACTGCCTCCAATGTTGAGAGTAACATATGGTTTTTCTTTTAATGCACTCAGAATGTCCCATGCTGTATGGACATCTACTATTTCTTCCTCTATAGGAGCACCAGAGGTCAAAGGGGGGGGGGGGGGTCTAGTCATGCTGAGACTTTGGCCTTTCCTCTGCCCCTCCCTGCACCCTTTGATTGATATTGTTTTGCAGAACGACACTCCCTTGCAAAGTGTCCTCGTTTCCCACAGTTCCAACAGTTGTCAGAATCTCGTGGGGGTTTTGAATTATATGGCTGCCTGCGACCTTGTTGGCCTCTACCTCTTCCTCTAACCTGCTGGGACCCTTGGAAGAAGACTGTTGTATATTCATCTAGTTCATCATCATCATTATCTAGATGAAATACATCAGAACTTTTGCCTTTTTTGATCACTTTTTCAGCATGTCTGGCCCATTGCATAGTTGTTGATACACTTGCAACATCCACTTCCACCAAATGTTTCCTCACCCAGTTGCCTATTTCAGGGCGGAAATTAGTGAGGAGCGCATTTTTAAGCTGTTGTTGATAAGCACTCTCAGCTGTATCATTGAATGGGATGCCACTATGCACCCTGAATTCTTTTTCAAATCTCAAACGAAAATCATCAGTATCTTCGCCAGGCTTCTGTTTTATTCCTGTCAAATGACCATAATTCGCTCGTCTTTGAAATATAGTTAGCACTCTTTGCACAAGACCATTCCATTGTGCTGCATACTCCTCTCCCAATTGATTTCCTTCAACGGGATAGGGAAAAGGCCCTTGATTATTTCTACCTGTATAATTTCCTCTAACCTTTGCCCAGTCTTTTCCCAAGGAGGACATTGCAGCTTCTCCTGCCTCATGTCCATTCAGTCTATAGGAATGTATAATTCCAGCCATGTCCTCTGCCCATATAGCTGGGTCTTCAGCAACAGGGGTAACCCCTTCAACTGATTTTCTTGCCTCTTCCAAAGTCCATGGCCGGAAAACATATGTATGTGGGAGTTGGCCTTCCCCTACATTAGAGTTTGGCACCTGTATCATTGGGCACACATCAACATTGTCTACATTTTGAGAAAATTTAGCAGCAGTGGTCAAACTTCTTGTTTGTACAGGACTTCTAGTAATGTGACCCTGACTTCTTTTGCTGTTATATGGGGGGGGGGGGGGCTGCAGGTTTGTTAAGCTTGGATACAAGTTTTGTGTACGAGCGGAAGGCCCCTCTTGCTCCTCTGCTTGAGCTGCGCCTTCAGTTTCGGCAGGAGCCATGGCCGCGGCAGTGCGCCTGCGCACTCCGGCCTCATTGTCTTCCGGCCTGACAAACATAGTCTCAGCCTCATCACCTTTCATCTTTCTATCTTTTGTCTTTTGGATTTGTTCTTTTCTCTCTTGTGAAGCTTTCAACCACATTTTAGCACAATCCAATTCTCTCTCTTTTCTTTTCTTTTTCAGTCCATTTTTCTTTTTATCCACACTCTCTTCCAAAACATCAACTACTATCTTCCACACTTCAACTCTCAACTTCCCTTCTACTCCATACTTTTTCTTCCACTTCGGCATATATTGCATACAATTAAGAAATCTACTCGCCATGTACTTCTCATCTCCGTCAAGAGGTAGAGATTTACCGTTTTTATTTCCCATCTTAATTCTAGTAATTTTAGGTTATACAATTTCCTTTTCTCAAAAATATTATTATTATTATTATTACTTATTTATTACTTATTTATTTAATTATGTCTTTGAGGATCCTCAATGCAGGTTTAAATTGACCTTTCAACAAATTACTAGTCTGTATTATTGCCGTGGATCAATGCTAGAACTGCTATTTAGTCAATTTATCCTACCAGTCACACTCCCAACCACACAAACTCAAGCGCTTTTTTTTTTTTTTTCCAGGCCTATCCAGGGATGGGTGTAAAACCCTCCCAAACAGCTTTGGAAAAACGGACAAAAGAAAAAATCCACGCCCTTCTTCAATTAAGAAAAAGAAGCTCTGTTTTTCTTAGCCCGTTTCTTCCACTGGGACTTGAACCCAAGCTTTTCTTTGGCTTGGAAAAACATACAAAGAAAAATCTACGCCCTTCTTTGATTAACAAAAAAGAAGCTCCGTGTTTCTTAGCACGTTCCTTCCACTGGGACTTTAACCCAAGCCAGATCCCTCAGCTCGGAAAAACAGACAAAGAAGAGTCTACACACTTCTTCGATGAACGAAAAAGAAGCTCTGCCTTTCTTAGCCTGTTTCTTCCACTGGGACTTGAACCCAAGCTGGCTCCCGTGCACCTCTATGTGTTACGCGTTTAACAACACAACACAATTTCAGGCCTTTAACTTACTTGTCCCCTGGTTCGTTGCACTGCCGGGTCCCGTCAATCCACCTCTGTCAGACGAAGGCAGACCTAAGATGCTGGCCCAGCGAAGAATTTCCTTCCCAGGTCTTTCTTTACCAGGTCCGGCTAGTGGACGCTGGCCCGTCGACGGTGTACAGCGCGTCGTCCTCCGTCAGCCAGATGATGGGTATGAGAGGTCCCGGGTTTCGGCACCAAAATGTTAGAGATTTGCTCACTCCAACTTATTTTGCAAGAACCACACAGGAGACAAGGCAAGTTCTTTTAGACACCTGCAGGTGGAGAGATCACTCGCTACAGCAAATCTCTAACATCGCTGTCTGGGGTGGTAACTGCACTGAACAGAACTTGAAGGCCCTGCAGCGCATAGTGAATACGGCTGGTAAGATTATTGGTGCTTCGCTCCCCTCCCTGAAAGACATTTACACCTCCCATCTCGCCCGCAAGGCAACCTCGATTGCCAGAGATGTGAGTCACCCGGCTCACTCTTTGTTTGACCTTCTGCCCTCTGGGAAGAGGTACAGGAGCCTGCGCTCCCACACCACCAGACTCGCCAACAGCTTCTTTCTCCAGGCTGTTCGGACCCTGAACTCGCTACCCCCTTCTGCGTAGCGTGCGGCACTGTTGCACTATTTTCGGGAATGTCTGCTGTACGCGCACTTGCTCCTTTTTTTCTGCTCCTCTTATTTATTTATTTATTGTTGTGTTATTTATTCATTATTTATTCAGCACACTTTTGTTATACTTGTTTACTTGTTTGTCTGTTGTGAGCCATGTCTTGTCACCGTGGGATAGGGGGGAACGAAATTTCGGTTTCTTTGTGTGTCTTTGGCATGTGGAGAAATTGACAATAAAGCTGACTTTGACTTTGAGTTAGCTAGACATGATCAGATCATGAGATTGTCATGGGATGGCTGAAGCAGACACACTAAAGCCTATGTCTTTGTTAAGCTAATGGTCATGAGACGTCCATACTGCTCCAACCATAAGAGTATCTCCTTTGTTCTGTGGTAATGAGATAATAATTATGTCCTTCCTGTTTGGAAACCAACTCGATCATGTACACTTGCCCCTTTGTGGTAATGAGATAATTATTATGTCCTTCCTGTTTGGAAACCTACTCGATCATGTACACTTGCCCCTTTGTTTCTCTCTCAATAAAAGGCACCGCTAAACTCGAACAGAGCACGGATCTCAGCCACCCTTGCTGTGTGTGTGTCTGGGGTGCGCCCTTCCGCGCAGAAGACAACGCTAAGCCAAAAAGACCTACCGCCTCTGAGATTGATTTCAGATAAATGTTGTCAACCCAACACTGGTGCCAAGATCCAGGGTTGACACGAAAGCTAGCAGAAGCCAATTTCCAAGACACCAACCCGAAGCTCAGGGTGTTGACTCTGAGGAGATCAAAAAACATGAGCATTGGAGAGTCATTTGGTGAGTACTTTAATCAGGCTGTGGCCTGTGCAAAGTCTGCCATGTGTTTTTGGTTGCTTTTGTTGGTTTGTGTTACCATTGTATTTTTTTCGGGGGTTATTTTATTTGGAGGGATAGAGTACAATGAGCCTCGAGCATTCTTCTCTCAGGCAAATACCAACAATTTTAATCAATATGGCTCATGTGGAAAAATTGCTAGACATAAGCACAACACTAAATCCCCTTTTGATCAGGTTGTTTGTATTCCAGAAGCCGTCCGTGTTCCAACTTACGTACCATGGCTTTTGTCTTGGGCTTATAATAACTCATTAATGTTTACTGTGGCTCCTAATCCATCTTCTTCTATTATTTTACCTATGAAAAGTTTGAAAGGGTTTCATAATGGTCACCCCACTACTGGAGATAAATGGCTCGGGTATTGGTGGTATTTAACTGGCCACCCGGTTATCACCGGCTGGGGCACCCTTGTCACCACACAAATGCGAGAGTATTGGCCCTCTGGTTCCAGTGAAGAGGCTGTGTTCTTTGCTAAACGACTGACTTTGAAAAATCAGGGCACAAGCCTCCTTTTGATTCTTACACTCCCTGTTGGTCAAATTCGTCCTCCAAATGCCACCTTGTTTAACACTTCTTGTTGGGGTTTTCAACTGTGGGCTTGGTCCTCTGGAATCATGGACCGTCCCGTTACAAATAATTACACCCTGTCAGCAGGAGCAAAAATCACAAGTATGCTCCTCACTGATGTAGACAGCTATTTTGTAGCCTCCACAGGAATAAGCGGTCAAACCAACAACTGGCTTCTTATGGCTGAGCAAGCCGCAAAGATGGCTAACACCAGTTGCATTGCATGCATGGGTCCAAGACCTCTTTTGAAAATCATACCTGCAAATATAGTTCCTAAGTGTGCTGTTGCTTTAATGTTAAACACATCCATTTCACCCACTCATGATTGTTTTAAATGGGATAAGGTTTACCCTGTCGCCTCTATGACAAAATCTAAACCCCTTTTTTCGTCCGATGTAGCTAAGGGTAATTTTACATGTATTAGATTACCTGGTACCGGAGAGAAGCTCGGCGCCCTACCTCCTCCGTGGTGTGGGTCCATGACCAATGTCACTGCCCCTTTTTTGCCCATTGCTTGTAGTGATATTTGGTTTTGGTGTAATAGTAACAAACTTTATGATAGATTGCCTTTCAACAGCTCCGGAATTTGCGCTTTGGTAACCCTATTGCTACCCGTTCATTTGGTACCGATGTCCTCTTATGATCTAACATCTTTTGCTAAGTCCCTGGTTCCCGTATTCTGGCCGAGAATGAAACGAAACGCCGAATGGCGGGGCGCAGCTAATCCAATTTACATAGACGCCATTGGTGTTCCTAGAGGAGTGCCGGATGAGTATAAGCTGGTGAATCAGATAGCAGCTGGTTTTGAATCCGCCCTGTGTTGGTGGTGTACTATTAACAAAAATGTTGACAGGATTAACTACGTTAATGTTAACTACGTCCATTACAACGTGCAGAGGCTTGGAAACTGGTCCGAGGCGGGTTTCAAGGCGGTCCACTCCCAACTGGCCGCTACTTCCCTCATGGCTTTCCAGAATCAAGTTCAAGTTCAAGTTCAAGTTTACTTTATTGTCAAAGATCTCTGTAACAGGGTTACCACAGAAGTTTGAAATTGCGTTTTACCAGTCTCCAATGTGCAGATTAACTAAAAACATGCTGATAAACATGTGCAGTACTATACAATAAAATACTCTCTCTCACATTCACACGCACGCACACACACACACACGGTGTGTAATAAGAGTATTGACAATACAGACCCACACACACACACATACATACACAGCAGCAGAAGTACAATCAGTGGTCATAGAAGTAAAGTGAAAAAGTGTATAACTGTATATAAGGTGCAAGAGTAAAGTGCCAAGTGGCATGGTGACTTTGGAATGTTCAAGTGGTTTTCCTCAGTGTGTTCATGAGTCTGATGGCTTGAGGAAAGAAGCTGTTACTCAGTCTGCTTGTGCGGGACCGCAGGTTGCGGTACCGCTTCCCTGATGGTAGAAGGGAGAACAGTCTGTGTGCAGGATGAGTAGTGTCTTTGATGATGTTCATTGCCCTCTTGGTACAGTGTGAAGTGTACAGTTCCTGAATGGCTGGAAGGGGTGACCTGATGATCTTTTCTGCTGTCCTCACCACCCTCTGCAGCGCCTTTTTGTCTGCAGCTAGGCAGCTGCCATGCCAAACAGAGACGCTGCTGGTCAGGATGCTCTCAATAGCACCTCTGTAGAAGGTGGTGAGAGCAGAGGTGGGGAGGTCGGCTCTTCTCATCCGTCTCAGGAAGTGGAGTCGTGCCTGCGCCTTCTTGACCAGCGCAGTGGTGTTGGTAGTCCATGAGAGGTCATCAGTGATGTGCACTCCCAGGAACTTTGTGCTTTTCACAGACTCTACTGCACTGCCGTTGATGATGAGTGGGATGTGTGTTGGTTGTTTCTTTCTGAAGTCCACAGTGATTTCTTTTGTTTTGTTTACGTTGAGAAGCAGATTGTTCCTATCACACCAGGTGATGAGTTGCTGTACCTCCTCTCTGTATGCTGAGTCATCGTTGTCTTTGATGAGGCCCACCACTGTTGTGTCATCTGCAAATTTGATGATGTGATTCGTTTCAAATCTGGCAGAGCAGTCGTGGGTCATCAGCGTGAACAGCAGGGGGGATAGCACACATCCTTGCGGCACCCCGGTGTTTATGACGGTGGTCGCTGAGGAGTTGTTTCCGACTCTGACTGTCTGCGGTCTGTTCGTTAGAAAGTCCAGCAGCCAGTTGCACAGTGGAGTGCTGACGCCTATTGTACTCAGCTTGTTCACCAGATGTTGGGGGATGACTGTGTTGAACGCAGAGCTGAAGTCAATGAACAGCATCCGCGCGTGACTGTTTTTGTTCTCCAGATGAGCCAGGCAGAGGTGGAGTGCTGTTGCTATGGCGTCATCAGTGGAGCGCTTGGGGCGGTAGGCAAATTGGTATGGGTCCAGAGTAGTGGGGAGGGTGGATGTTAAGTGGGTCTTCACCAGTCTCTCAAAGCACTTCATCATGATGGAAGTGAGTGCTATGGGTCTGTAGTCATTCAGTGATGATGCCGGTGACTTCTTGGGTAGTGGTACGATGGTGGTAGCTTTGAAAATTGCTGGTATGATGGCTTGGTTCAGAGAGGTGTTGTAGATGTCTGTGAGGACGTCAGTGAGTGAGTCTGCACAGTCTCTGAGCACGCGCCCGGGTATGTTGTCTGGACCTGCAGCTTTCCTGGGGTTCACCTTGAGTAGGGTCCTCTTCACGTCCGCTGGGTCCAGTTGAAGTGTTGTGCTGTCTGGGTGTACTGGGGTTTTTGTGGGTGTTGTGGTGTTGTTTTCTTCAAACCGGCTGAAGAAGGTGTTGAGAGAGTTGAGGAAGTCTATGTTGTCCTCACACGGTGGGGGGGATGGTTTGTAGTCTGTGACTGACTGGATGCCTTGCCACAGGCGTCTTGGGTCTTTTGTGTCAGTGAAATGTGAGTTGATTTTTTGACCATATGCACGCTTGGCTACTCTCACGCCCCGGTGCAAGTTGGCCCTAGCAGTCTTGAGGGCCTCCTTGTCCCCAGACTTGAAAGCAGCGTTGTGTGCCCTCAGGAGCTCACGTACCTCCCTGGTGAACCAGGGTTTTTCGTTTGCTCTCACTGTAATGTCTTTGGTGACGGTTACATCTTCCATGCACTTTGTTATGTATCCAGTTACAGAGTCTGTGTATTCGGTGAGGTTGACGTCCTGGTTGGTGGTGGCCGCCTCCCTGAAGACAGACCAGTCTGTGCGTTCAAAACAGTCCTGTAGAGCTGCTGTGGAGCCCTCTGGCCAGGCCCTGATCTGCTTCACAGTTGGTTTGCTTCTCGTCAACAGAGGTCTGTAGGCTGGAATTAGCATAACAGAGAGATGGTCTGATGAACCCAGGTGGGGGTGGGGAACCGCTCTGAAGGCCTGTCTGATGTTTGTGTAGACCTGGTCAAGTGTGTTTTCTCCCCTTGTTGCAAAGTTCACACACTTGTGGAAGTGTGGCATTACTGTTTTCAATTTGGCCTGGTTGAAATCGCCAGCGATTATGCAGACCAAGTCCGGGTGTGTGTTCTGTAGTGTACTCACAGACTTGTACAGTATGGAGAGTGCGTCCTTTGTGTTAGCGCTGGGGGGGACGTAAACAGCTGTGATGTTGACGGTATTGAATTCACGTGGTAGGTAGAATGGACGGCAGTTGAGGGTTAAAAACTCAATGTTCTCTGAGCAGTGACTTGTAGTAACGACAGCGTTTGTACACCAGTTGTTGTTAATGTTAATGCACACACCACCTCCTCGAGATTTACCGGTGCTGGCGTGGTTTCTGTCCGCGCGGAAAGTTGTAAACCCATCCAGTTTAATGGCGCTGTCCGGAACGTTGTTGTGAAGCCACGTCTCTGTGAGGATGACCGCGTTGCATTCTCTCACCTTTCGTTCTGTAGTTAAGTCCAGCTTGAGATAGTCCATTTTATTTTCCAACGACCGCACGTTTGAAAGGAGAATAGATGGAAGTGCTGTTTTGTGAGGGTTTCTCTTTAGTCGGTGTGTGATGCCGGCTCGGGAACCTCGTCTTCTCCTCCGGCGTGTGCTCAGACTCCACTGCCGCTTCAGCTGCTTCCAGTGTCGGCTGGTGGGGGAGGGGGAGCCCGGTGCCTCGGAGGTTCCTTTGTCTCGGGACATTATTCCAAGACCGCGAAGAGTTTCGCGATCCATGGCAAAGTTAACTCCGGATATATCCTTTGTGCAGTTGTTGCTTCTAAGTCCCAATAGTGTACTTCTGTCGTATGCGATTCTCGGAGACGATTTGGACGGTACATTTAACACAAAACACACATTTTTATCGGGAGCCGGCTTGGCCGCAGCCTCACAGGGCGCCGCCATCTTGGTGAATCGAATGGGCCTTGACATGCTACTCTCAAAGGAGGGCGGTGTCTGCGCCATGTTCGGTGAGCAATGTTGCACGTTTATTCCGAAAAATACTGCAGCCGGCGGAAGCCTGTCCCAGGCCCTTGAGGGCCTGCGGACCTTGAACGGGAAGATGAAGGAACACAGTGGGGTGAACACAGAGGTTTGGACCGACTGGTTGAACGTGTTCGGAAAGTACCGCACCCTGGTTTCCTCTGCCCTGGTCTCCATTGCCGTTTTCTCTGCCATTTTGACCTTGTGTGGATGTTGTTGCATCCCTTGTCTCCGATCCCTAATTAACAGGCTAATTACAACTGCTATCTCTCCACCAGCTGAGACTTTCCCGTTGCTCCAAAGGGATGACCTTTCGATCGACGGGGGTTCCTTCTCTAGTAACGACCCCGTCGGCGATTCTATTGTGGTAAACCTGTCCGGTTTGTTTCCTTAACCTGGCTTTGCCGATTAAGACACAGTTTCCTCCCGAGTGTAAGTTAGTTCTTGCGAAGTGTGATCCCTTGGCTGAAAATCTTTTTGAAGTGGCCATATGGGTGATGTGTTGGTCTCCGGGAACTTATGATAAACGGGGGGAATTGTTAGATAAATTGTATATATATATATGTTATCATGCATTCCCTAATGAGTACTTATTAATAAAATTATTGCACAGAATGCTTGCTGTTTCGCCTTGCAGACGTCCACCAGACCACAACAAGTCATACGATGCTGTCTGGAGCTTCCTGACCTTCTACATCTCTGGGAATCCAAGAAAGCTGTTGATAGCTCAAACTATTTTGTTGATGTCTGCACATGGCATTTTGTCCTTGCACTCTTTTCTCATGGTGTCTTGTCTGTGACTTCTTATTTCACATAGCATTTTGTCCTTGCACTCTTTTCGATTCTCATGACATCTTGTCTATGACTTCTTTTTGTTTATAGAATCTCCTTTCTTCTCTCATGAGACAAAGCCCACGCTTCCCCCCACCTCAGGGGCTAGTCTCACATTGTGGGTAGGGCATTCCTAAATAAAAGAGTGAGGAGTGCAAACAGACCTTGAGTGTATTTCGGGACTGCTGTAAGTCTGAATGCACTCCTCGCGAGAAAAGACTCAACATTCTGCCTCACTGGTTTTGTCTGCTGATCCTTTTTCTGATTTTGAACCTAACCTTTCTGGGAATTACGGGATATTCGGCCTCTTGGGTTGAAGAATACGCCAAATTGGTAAGGGCGCTAAGAGCTATGATCAAAGACACAGGCAATAATGATCTCCACGCCACGCTGGATTGGACACAGGATGGCCATGTGGCGTTTGAAACAATCAAAGCAAGGTTGCAAGAGGCTCCGGCATTGGCTTTAACAGATTACTCAAAAAAAAAAGTGTTATTCACGTCAATCTCGGCGGGGGGTAGGTTTGCATGTGCAATTCTTTGTCAGCCTACAGGCACGGGGTCTGGACCCCAACCTGTGGCCTATTATTCGACATCCTACTCCGAGGTGGAGACGGGCCTGCCGCCATGCTATAGAGCTATGGTTGGAGTCTATTTGATGTATGACAAAGCCTCTGCTATCACCATGGGCTATCCTGTGACAATTCTTACTCACCATAGTCTTCGGACTCTGTTGAACCATGGCAAGTACCTCTTGACAGAGCCCCGGCTCCGGGACTATTACAGGCTTTTGGGGCAAGAGGATGTCACTCTGGCAAGGTGTACTAATGTAAACCCAGCTGAGTTTTTGCCAACTTCAGAGGATGGGGACCCCCACGATTGTTTGCAGGAGTCAGAAAAATACTCTAGACTGCGGTCTGATTTGCAAGCCATCCCCCTAAGGGAGGCTGATCTCGAACTTTGGACGGATGGCTCTTGTTATCGAGTAGGGGAAAATTTATGTGCTGGCTATGCGGTCGTGCAAGCGCAGGGACCTGAGTTTGTAACGATCAAAGCCGAAGTGGTGCCACAACCGGCCTCGGCCCAACTTGCTGAACTGGTGGGGTTAACAGAAGTGTGCTTACTCGCAGAAGGGGGAAGAGTGACAATCTATACAGATTCGGCATATGCGCATAGTGTGTGCCACCTGTTTGGTGCTGTGTGGAGGAATCGGGGGTTCAAGAAGACTGACGGTTCCCCCATCCAGCATCATGCGCAGATAATGAAGCTGCTGGTGGCCATGATGAAACCTAGAGAAATAGCCATTGCAAAATGTGCTGCCCACAAGTCCGATGCGTCCAGAGTCACGCAGGGAAATAGAATGGCGGACGAGGCAGCTAGGGCTGTCATGAAAGGCAGCCAGAAGGGGAAAATTTTGTTAAATACACATGAGGTCGACCTCGAAGACAGGGTCACACTCAGAGATGTAATCTTAATGCAAGCAGCCGTTAACCCGATGGATAAACACCTTTGGGAGCAAAGGGGGGCGAGTCAAGACCCTACTGGACTGTGGAGAAATCACGAGGGTCTGGTAGTGGCGCCGCCAGATTTGCTGGGACTGTTAATCCAGGAGGCACATGGGTTGGCCCATGTGCCTCCTCAAAATAACCGCAGAATACGGGTTTTGGGCGCCATATTTGCTCGAACAAATCGACCAGGTAATTGGAAAATTTGCAATCTGTTTGAAAAACAATGTGAGAAGAGGGGTAGCTACCCCCACGGGTTACATCCCGACTCCTAATGGCCCCATGAGAGGACTAGTGGTGGATTTTGTCGACATGATACAACCTGTCAAAGGGAAAAGATACGTGTTGGTGGTCGTAGACCGGTTCTCAAGATGGCCGGAGGCCTGTTTAACTAAACGGAAAGATGCTCAGTCTGTGGCCAAGTTTCGGTGCCGTGAAGTTATCAGCAGATGGGGTCTGCCGGATAGGATTTCTTCAGATAACGGGAGAGAGTTTGTGGATAAAACGGTCAAAATCATAATGCAAAAATTGGGAATTAAACAGCGGCTCGGAGCAATGTATCATCCACAAAGCCAAGGCATTTGGGAAAAAATTAACGGCGTCATAAAAAATTGAATTTCCGAAATTTGTCAACATACAGGCTTGAATTGGATAGCTGCCTTACCACTGGCACTGATGGTTTGCCGGTCGAGTGAACTCCGCGATTTGCATTTGACCCCACGTGAATTGGTAACTGGTAGACGCATGCCTTCACCGTGTTTGCGTACCAGTGGGAAAGGCCCAAGCCTGTCAATTTTGGAGGACGAAATGAAAGCCTATGTCAAACATTTAACCACGATACATAGGAATATTTCCACCTATGTTGTTGACAGGCAGAAACAAGAAGAAGCACAAGAGAGACTCTAAAGACTAAGACTAAATACTAAAGACACAGTTCAGCCAGGAGACAAGGTGTATGTGAAAGTCTTCCGCCGCAAGTGGTACAACGAAAGACGGCAGGGGCCATTTGAACTTGTCCGCTGTACCGGAAAAGCGGTGCAAGTAAAAGGGTCGCCAACTTGGTACCATTTGACACACTGCGTCAAGGTGCCCAAAGATGAAGAACCCCGAAGAGGGAGTCGCGGCTGCAAGAGTCACGATCGGGTGGAGCATGGAGCAGGACGACCAAGTGCAGCTTGGACCAGGGTTTATTGGTGAACTCAAAAAAGGCAAACTAACAGACTCTGCAACTGACTTGACTTAAAAAAACCTAACAACGAGACTGACCAAAAAGACGTGAAACAAAAAGACCGGGTGACATTACCAATGACAGGAACAGGAACCAAAAAGACATCATGACATGAACACATAACATAATTCCAACACCGAACGAACACAACCAATGATCCGACCGGGAGTGAGGGGCAGACAGGACTTATATACACGACAGGTAACGAGAGGCAGGTGGGAATAATCACACTGATCATGGGCACACAGGAGGGGAGGGGCGAGCACACAGACAGAAACCAAGACAACAGACACATAGTGGAGCAGTTGGGGACGAGGCGTGACAGAACCCCCCCCCCCACAAGGGACGGCTCCCGACGTCCCAAAAAAAAACTAGGGGAACCGAACTGCACTCGGGCGGCGACTAGGGGAACCGAACCGCGCTCGGGTGGCGACTTGGGGAATCGAACCGCGCTCGGGCGGCGACTTGGGGAACAGAACCGCGCTTGGGCGGCGACTTGGGGGACAGAACCGCACTCGGGCGGCGACTTGGGGGACAGAACCACACTCGGGCGGCGACTTGGGGAACCGAACCGAACTCGGGCGGCGACTTGGGGAACCGAACCGCACTCGGGCGGCGACTTGGGGAACCGAACCGCGCTCGGGCGGCGACTTGGGGAACCGAAACGCGCTCAGGCGGCGACTTGGGGAACAGAACCGCGCTCGGGCGGCGACTTGGGGAACAGAACCGCGCTCGGGCGGCAACCCTAACCTGAACCGCACTCGGGCGGCAACCCTACGATGAACCGCACTCGGGCGGCAACCATAACCTGAACCGCACTCGGGCGGCAACACGAACATGAACCGCACTCGGGCGGCAACCCTAACCTGAACCGCACTCGGGCGGCAACCATAACATGAACCGCACTCGGGCGGCAACCATAACCTGATCCGCACTCGGGCGGCAATCCTAACCTGAAACACACTCGGGCGGCAACCCTAACATGAACCGCAATCTGCGGTTACACAAACATGAACCGCACTCGGGCGGCAACCCAAACATATAATGCATTCGGATGGCGACTCTGGAAGTCCGTACAGCAATTGGCGGTGACTCTGGAAGTCTGTACCTCGATCGGCGGCAACTCTGACAGTCCGTACCGCGATCGGCGGCATTTCAGAAGGCGTGGCTGTGCGTAGCGGCAGGAGCCATCACGCGCCGCAGCAGTGGTGGTGGAGCCAGGTGCAGCTGGCTCAAAGTCTGGCGACAACCGCGGGTCCGGCGTTGCTGGCAAGAAGTCCGACCACGGCCGTGGGTCCAGTGACGCTGGGGTGAGGCCCGATGGTGGCCGCGAGTCTCATGGCGGCCGCGGGTCCGGCGTCGCTGGAGCGAAGTCTGGTGGCGGCCGCGGGTCCGGTGTCGCAGGAGCAAGTTAGACGGCAGCTGTGGAGCCCATGGCGCTGGAACGTGCCCAGACGTGGATCGTGCATCGCAGCGGGAGCTGGTGGTGGAGGGGGGTCCAAGCGCTGGTCGTTTTGGTGGTCGGATCATTCTGTCACGGTCGGGTGGAGCATGGAGCAGGACGACCAAGTGCAGCTTGGACCAGGGTTTATTGGTGAACTCAAAAAAGGCAAACTAAGAGACTCGGCAACTGAGATGACCTAACAAAACCTAACAACGAGACTGACCAAAAAGACGTAAAACAAAAAGACAGGGTGACATTACCGATGACAGGAACAGGAACCAAAAAGACATCATGACAGGAACACACAACATAAATCCAACACCGAACAACCACAACCAATGATCCGACAGGGAGTGAGGGGCAGACAGGACTTATATACACGACAGGTAACGAGAGGCAGGTGGGAATAATCACACTGATCATGGGCACACAGGAGGGGAGGGGCGAGCACACCGACAGAAACCAAGACAACAGACACATAGTGGAGCAGTTGGGGACGAGACGTGACAGCGAGAACTCCGAACAACTGCCAGAACAAGAGTCGCCCAGGGGCCCAGATCGGGATTAAGACGGGCAAGCTCGAGCTGTGTTGGATAACGTGTCTGCTGTATCTGTTCCTGAGGACATCGGGGGCGACACAGCCGACGACTGAGGAAGCCAACAGTTCGACAAGGTTAATCTTGACGACGCGCCCTCCCCAGATGCAGGTGACTCTCCTCAGCACAGCGACACCGAGCCAACTACCACCGGAGATGGTGTCCCCAATGGACACGGTCACCCAACAGGACCCAGCGACGGACGCCCAGTCCGCCACAGAGTCCGGCCGGAGCATTACATTGAGCAATGTTGAGGGAGTGTTGGGAAGGGCTGTCCTACTGCCATGTAATTGCGCAAGGACAGGAGGGTCCCTGTGCAGACACACCGCCAAATGGGAAGACAACACCGGTAACATCCTTGCCCTGGCCCAGTGAACACATGTGGACACTGTAAATACATATAGGCGATTTGAGGTGTTAGGAGATTGCGCTCTATTTCTGACACAAATTGGCATGACTGATTTTGGAAACTATACATGTACCTGTTTCAAAATGGGAGTGGGAAAAGCAGAACGCATGGGCGACCAAACGACGGTAGACAGTGTTACTTTCGTGACATTGACGGAAAAAAAGAAATTGATGACAAACAACCAGACAGCCCAGTCACGGAGTATGTTAAGACGGAGAAGGCAGTCCCAATCAAAATTAACGTTGTATCCATGACAACGATTGGCGACAACATTGAAACGCAGTCGGCCGCGTCGGGGACGCTCATGAAAACGGTGGAGGCGGTAAAGCCGACGCCTGACGTTCCAGGAACCGTCCACGAAGCGTTTGCGGACTCGGACTGTGCGAACCAATTTGCATGCTATGGCAAGACGGGAAGCTGCTTGGAAGGCTTATGGGTTCGATGTTTTGGCATTACCTAGGGTTGACGAATGGGCAGGAAGAAACATGTGCTATCAACTGATGCATTTGATTAAGTCGTCCAAGGCGGTGAGTGGGTCGTGCTTGGTAAGGGTAAAATCACCAAGTACGCTGAAAGCTGTTTTTCAGACTGTTCCGGTGCCGGTATCCGACGATTGCCAACTTAGGCTACTGCTTTGCTTGGTGTACTAACAGTCGTGGAAAGCACCTGAAACTGACGCTCAGGTGAGGAAGATTTTTAAGCCCACAGGGGTGTGCGCATGGATAAGTGAACTTCCCTAATTGGATATGCTTGCCGTGCATGAGGACATTCAAGTTGTGGTGCCATAATCCATAGATGTGCCATCTATAAAGGTGCCCGCCTGTTTTTGCTCTAATGTGACTCACGGTGGTCCGGGGGTGCCTATGGTGGTGGCAGATTGCGACTATTACTCTATGCAATTCCCAGGTGAAGCATGGGAGGAAAGGGGAGCCACCCATCCGGTGACCTTTCCTCTACCCGACTCCTATAACGCGAATACGGTGATGGTGGAGAATCGCATGGTGCCTGGAAACACAACCATAGGTAACCTTAGAAATATCTGGTGGGTATGTGGGACTAAAGCTTATTTGTTTTTGCCTTATGGATGGTTGGGCTGCTGCTATTCTGCTACCCTGAAGCTCCCGTTTGAGGTGATGACAATAAAGAGGGGCCGCAAGCCAGAGGGGGAGACTTATCAGACGGTCCCAAGCAGGACTAAGAGGGAGATGGCGGAGTTTCACACTACGGATGCGTACCATTGGAGAATTAGCTTGGGAGAAAAACGGGGCCTTGGGATCTTTTCCTGGTATAGGGTGACGTTTTTGGCAGATCACATTGATAATATTATGTATACCCTCCACGGATTTGCGAATGAGACAATCAAGGGCTTCCGACAGTTGTCACTTACCCAAAAGAGCCATCGGTTGACCCTGCTTAAACATGACATGGCTTTGGATCATATCTTGGCGAGGCAAGGGGGGATGTGCATAGCCCTAAACTTGACAGATGACGCTTGCTACACTTTGATCCCAGATAACACCGACAACATTACCAGTATCATCGACGCGCTTAAAGTCATTCGAGATTCTTTTGGACAGTCTAAGGGCGCTGGTTGGTCAGCAACCAGCTGGATACAGGATAGACTGGGACCTGTGGGGACGATAGTGGCGCAGGTGTTGGGGGCACTCGGGATATCACTGTGTGACGCTTTGTTTTTGCACTGTGATAATGACTTGCGCAAAGGCCATGATATTACGGTGGATAGGCGTGGTAATGCCAAGGGACCAGACCCAGATACCGTTGCTCCCGATCGACTGTAAGACTGATCAGACTTACTCTGATGAAATGATAGTGAATGACAGGTACTCGGATTAAACATAACAAAATGATAAGGGGAGTGCATGGGAGAGGAGAATTAATATCATAAAAATACTAAAAATAGAGCTATACATGAAAATGAAAAAACAAAGATAGGGAATGAAGGAGTGGGAACATCAGCGTAGCACCAATTCCTTGGGTTTTCATTTTCCTTTTTGAGTGATGTGTTGCATGATTCCACTGGAATGTGGTCCACCGTATGTTGTTGCTCAGCCCGTGACCGGTTTACCATTGTCATCACTCGATACTGGCATTAGTTCTTATTCGTTCCAGAACCTCTGAATGCTGACCGGGGCCGTGCAAGGGACACTATGGACAGTGACCTGGACATGAGGACTTTGTATGGACAGCAGGCCGTGGGCAGTGATACCCAGCACGTCCTATCGCTGAAGATTCGGGGAGTGGACTCTGCCTCGGCACGCACTTACACATGAAAATGAGGGGCGGCATTTCGGGGGCTTGATCTAGTAGCATGTTTTGATACCTCATTACTGTATACCTCGTTGTTTATTCCAATATTATTTACCTCATTTTGTTACCTGCTGGCATGTTGATAATGTAACGGTACAATTTCACTGTTTGGTAAAAGGGAAATGTCATTCCATTTCCATACTGTTTGGTGAGCTCATACTGTTTTGAGGATTGTAATGTGCCAGGGCTCCTTACACCTGGGTGACACCAGGAGATGGGAACCACTGGGGATAGTAGAAAGGGCCTTCCTCTTTTTCCTTGTCATTAGACTGGCGGGGTTTTTTCTTGAGGAAGGGCCGGCAGCTTTTTGGGGCTTCTAACAGGCCACACCAAATGTGTTACTTCGCAATGTGTCACCGTTGTAGGGGTATTACCTAAGGGGGGTGGTACCGTCATTTGAATAATGTGGACTTCAATTTTCTTTACTTGTGGTTCCTGAGAGGCCTCAGATTGTTGTCAGGGAGCAATTGGCTAACTAAATAGTTTGAGCTTTCCTAGTTAAAATAAGCGTGAATTAGGCTGAGGATTTTTGGGCCAAATTGTAGACGTGAGCATATATAAAATTTGGTTATGTCATCTTTTGTTGGACCTTTTACGGGACTATTACTTTGTCCCGGAAGGGGGGAATGAAGTGTAATTTGGAATTCCCTCTATTTCTGTAGGTGGCCTTAGAATGTCCACCTGGCGTCAGTGATATGATTCTATTCTATATTTGCTGGTCAAGGAGACTTCAGTTTCAGCAATGTATGCAATCCTATAATAAGGTAAAGTGGCTGTTGTCGTCCAACACTAACAGCGTTGGTCAAGATCTCCTTTTTAGGACTGAAGTAAACTAATAGATTGAAAACCGCAGCTGGTACACAAAGCCATGACATCAGCTACTTGCCAGGTATAAAAGATACGGGCCTGACAGGGGTTGGGGGGCTTTTTACATCCATGCCTTGGGGCCACTCAACTTTTTTGAAAGACTTCACTCTGACATCGGTTGAATAAACTCTTTTCCCAATCAGCCGTGTGTCCCTGAAGTGTTCATTTGTCTGGAACCAACCACTGACCACAGAGTGTTTTTTGGAGACCAGCGAAACAACAAAAAACATATAACACAATTACTATTAAGCTCGTGGAGCTATGATGGTCCTCCGCGGGACTTGGAGCAGCCGGCGCGTGCAGGTGTGCCGCCCAGCACCACCGCATGCGCCAGGTGGCCGAAAATAGCTCCAGCCGAGCGGATCGGCGCTTTATAAGCACCGCGGATGAGATCGCGGAGCCTCATTCGACTTCCGGCCGCCGGTGCACGTGCCAGGTGGCCGAAAATAGTTCCAGCCGAGCGGATAGGCACTTTATAAGCACCGCGGATGAGATCGCGGAGCCTGTTTCGACTTTCGCCGGCCGGCGCACTCACGCACGCCGCCCGGGACCACTTGGAGGCCATGCGCACGCGCCGGGTGGCCGAAAATAGCTTCAGCCGAGCGGAATGGCACTTTATAAGCACCGCGGATGAGATCGCGGAGCCTCATTCGACTTCCGGCGGCCGGCGCACTCACGCACACCGCCCGGGACCACCGGGAAACCCGTGTGCACGTGCCAGGTGGCCGAAAATAGTTCCAGCCGAGCAGATAGGCACTTTATAAGCACCGTGGATGAGATCGCGGAGCCTTTTTCGACTCCCGGTGACCGGCGCACTCACGCACGCCGCCCGGCACCACCGGGAAGCCGTGAGCACGCGGCATGTGGCCGAAAATAGCTCCAGCCAAGCGGATCGGCACTTTATAAGCACCGCAGATGAGATCGCGGAGCCTCATTCGACTTCCGGCGGCCCACGCACTCACGCACGCCACCCGGAACCACCGGGAGGCCGTGCGCACGCGCCAGGTGGCCGAAAATAGCTCCAGCCGAGCGGATCGGCACTTTATAAGCACCGCGAATGAGATCGCGGAGCCTCATTCGACCTCTGCCGGCCGGCGCACTCATGCGCGCCGCCCGGGACCACCGGGAGGCCGTGCGCACGCGCCATGTGGCCGAAAATAGCTCCAGCCAAGCAGATCGGCACTCTATAAGCACCGCGGATGAGATTGCGGAGCCTTATTTGACTTCCAGCGGGCCGCGCTCGCACGACGAGCGGCGCCGGTGACCGTCCAGCTCCATCTGGTACCTTGCACGGCGGACTTCCAAGCGCTTGGGGAGACATTCTGAAGCTGCCGGTGAAGCTGTGGCGGGGAATTACTTCCCTCTGGCGGACACGGTGAAAAATTACACCACCTCTCGCACTTAGCGCACACTCGCGTTGCTCCACCTCCGATGACACTTTAAGCGGCCAAACGGCGGGAGTAACTATAACTCTCTTAAAGTAGGCTCATTTGACATTTTTTTAACGATTCGTGAGAGAGAGGAAGAATGCTCTACGCCTTGATGTCTATTCATATGCAAATGAGTTAGGGGCCATAAAATTGTATGACCTTTTTATGACTTGTTATTGTATCATAAATCACCCCCTTTTGGATTGGGGCGGGGTTGGGGGCATCAAGATGGCGCCAGTCGTGACGGCGCCATCTTTGACTGTCACCATTTTGGTTTGCTGGCGCCGATTTTAGATGTGCATATGTATGGGCATGTATTTTTATGAATCAAAACAGGTGCAGCATCTGAGCTAGCTTTTCTACCAGTCAGTACGTGTGGTTTGAAGGGGGCCGTTTTGTTGAGAAGGAGAAGAGGAGGGGTGTTTGTGTCAGGGCGGGGGGGTCGTGAGAGTCGTCAGCATGGTGCCAAAGTTATCTGAAAGAGAGTCACATGTAATTTGAGAAACAATAGTTTAGCCAAAGTTATCTGAAAGAGAGACACATTTGACAAACAATAGTTTAGAGGATCAAGGGGGTTTTGTTGAGAAAATCATTGAAGTGTCGTCAGCATGGTGCCAAAGTTATCTGAAAGAGAAAAAAATCAAGGTGTAGTCGCATGTAATTTGACAAACAATAGTGGAGTCGGCATTATTGGTGCCAAAGATATCTGATGAGGTAGAGCCTGCTGGAATTGTTTATTTTTGGAGGGAGATAGATGAAGGCCTCTGTTTTTATGAAAGTTGTATAAGTTTAAAACATATCCTGATTAAAAAAAACACGTGATACACGTGATACACAGAGGTGTGGTTTGAGAGAGGGGCTGGACCTGTTGCTGGTATATTACGCCAGAGTATTGTGCTGCTAGTTCACAGAAAAGAGCTAAGCTAAAGCTGTGGTGTTAAACTGCAAACCTGAAGCTCAAGTCATGATAGCAGAAACGCCGGTCAGTATCCATCTTTGCCGTAAAGGCCCTGATGGCTTGTTAGATGCCCTTAGGAAGAAACAAATGTATCTAAAGTGTATGCAACAGAGGACTACAGAAAAACCTGAGCAGAGCTGGCATCTAACACCAGAGACTCTATGGGGATTTATTTTTTTTTTTTACGAGACTGGTGAGTTGTCTTTCTTTATGAGAAATCAAGAGAGCTCTCGATCAAACAACAACAGCAGCTATGAGCGGGCCGGTGTGTATGGTACATTGAACTCAAATGACTGGGGTGTTTTAAATCAACTCCTGCCCGAGGTTTTGACTGAATTTCTCAATGAATACGGGTTAGAAGGTGAGCTGAATGCAACTTGGATTTCAAGAATCACAGCCAGCGGAAGATGTTTTTTCCGGCTTAAAGTTTCTCCTCAAACTTTTGATGGGACAGAAGTTGGAGAGCTAATCGATCTAATGTATCTAAAGCTTGAAGTGTTTAATAGCGAGTGTGGAGTTTTCCAGACAATATTGAATATACCATTGACCGCCTGGTACGAAAGGATGCAAGCATTTGGCGAGAGTATTACGGGACTTTTTCTATCAAGCCGTGTCTGGACAAACGTCGTCGGAGTGAAACGTAAACTGACTTTAGATTAACCCTTACTAAAAAAAATAACTTTAAACTACCCCCCTCTTCAGCACACTAGACTGTGCCCCTCCTAGCCCCACTCTTTTTCTCACCTGCAGTCACCGAAAGGTGGAGTTGTAGTCATTAGCATAACTATCTAAAATGTATAACGCCTCTTTCACACACACACACACACAACAGAGAAAGAAGATGGCTCAAAAAATCCTAGCCAGACGACTTTTACCAAGTTTTGTACCTATGGAACATGGGCCTGGCATCACATTCTGGTCCAGCCCTGACAACTCTGATGGAGAGACAGATGATGCGGACACGGCTTTCATAGCGGCACCACGGCCAAGCATGGCGGCTGAACAACCGGGACCAACGCCAGCGACAGGGGTGGAAAGGTTTGAGATTCTTCCATTGCCTACTCCCGACCCGAGCGAACGCATGTCACCGATCTGCCTCGACGATCTGCAACCCAATTCTCTCTACGGAGCTTTGTCATCAACCTTTGACGTGTTCGAAACCCCTGAAACCTCGGGATACAACCTAACAAGCACGATGGAGCAGCAGCAACAGCATCAGCAGCAGCAACAGCATGAACCGTGGTCCTCGTCACGAGCCATCGAGCTGTTTGACGAGGCATGCGCACGCTATCCTGAAAATGGCATGGATTTGCCCTGCTTGTCTGCTGCTGACATAACAGTCATGCTCAGAGAGACAGAGACAGAGGTGCCCGGTGATTTTGAGGAGGCTGACGACACGATCGTTGACAACGACCCCCCGCTGGACCTTGAGTTTGGCATCGTTCCTATGGTGACGTCGACACCTGTGAGAATCAGCACACAACAGGACGCAGAATATAATATGATGGTAGAGCCTCTTAAATGGCTGGTGATTGAAGATTACACACGCCTGAAATTGATGGTGGCTCATCTTTTGTATGATGCCTTAATGAAGCATGCTAAATTAACGTGTGACGGATGTGCTCTTGACGATCTTAGCCAGATGCATCTTACGTGCTTGTATGTTGAGGATCGAAGCTTTTATTTGTACGTGAATTATGAAGCAGTGACGGCTGAGTTGTGCAATGATGACTTCCTCCATACGTTGTTGATAATGCTTTTCTATTTTAAAACCTCAGCATCTCTTATAAACATTCGCAATACTGTTTCTGCCATTCTACACGACCTAGCTCACGAGTGCAAGATCTTTGCGCGGCTCCGTATGATAAAACAAGAAGCGCTTGACACTGTGCTGAGTAACAACGAAGTCGCTCTATTATTTAGAACGTTTCGAAAGACACAATGGGAAATATTGTGAAAAAAATGTGGGCCCAACTGGTGACTATCCTAACAGTATTTCTAGATATAACCGGGGAGCAGCTAAAGAAGTTTAAAACTCTAATAGGGTCCAAAGTAACACCATCTATGTTATCTTCATTCATTCGTTATGTTAAACCTTAGAAGTTATAGTAAAACATTTTTTTACCATGTTTTTATTTTTACCATGTTTTATACCTGTTTCTGCTTATTAGTAATGTTTTTAAGAACTAGTTGATTTTTTTTTCTGTAATAAACTATTGTGACCGGAAAAGCGATTGTTTCTCTGTGTTTATTCAATTTAAAATCACAAGATGTCATACCTGTTTGTTTTATTAACAGCGTCACACTCTGATATCCAGCAGAACTTACCTAACAATGGGTGGCGAGAGATGTCTTCAAAGACTCTATTATTGTGCTAAGAATCCAGCTAGTTTTGGTGGAGAGACACACCTACACAGAACAGCGGCTGTTAGCTATAAAAACACTAACATTAAAAAAGTGAAAGCTTTTTTATCCGATCAAGATGCTTACACTTTACACAAACCAACCAGAATAACTTTTCCTAGAAATAAAGTTTTTGTTCGAGGTCCTATGAGACAATTCCAAGCAGGACGCTGCTCACACGTTTGCCTGCTTTGTGATGTTTTCACCGATTCACGACCACGGTCCATTGGGTGCCGTTGAACTGGACTACCTTTACACCTGTCTGTGGACCCCATGGAGGCTATTTTGTGTGTTTTGGGGTGTTTTCTGATATTGAGGGGTGCTGGTTGGGCACTGTTACTTTTTTCTTTTGTCTTTTTGCTTTGCTTTGCTTTGCTTTGATGGCTTTTATCTTTCGCCACACTGTTGTATGGCAGCCTTATGAGGGCCTATTGAGTTGCGCTCATGCCATCTGTGTGTCTTTTGTAAACCCGCTCTGTGGTATGGATACTGCTGGGGCCTGAATTTCCCTGAAGGAGTACTCCCAAGGGATTAATAAAGTTGAGTCTAAGTCTAAGTCTAAGATTTATGCGATATGCAATCACTAGCATGCTACAACGATGGATATAAATATTTACTAACCGTAATCGATATTTTCTCGAAATGTGCATATGTACGCATTTTGAAAGCTCAAACAGGTACGCGGGTCACCAAAGCATTTGAAGATATCCTATCAGTTAGCGGTTAACCATTACGCGTTCAAACACATAAAGGGGCGGAGTTTTTTAACAAACATTTCCAGAAATTAATGAGAAGTACAATATTGCACATTTTGCAACATCAGCCGATACAAAAGCGCAAACCGTTGAACGATTCAACAAAACGTTGAAAACGCGCATGTGGAGGTATTTCACAGCTAAGAACACGCAACGCTACATTGATGTAATTCAGGATTTTATTGTCAGTTATAATGACAGTTTTCACAGTAATATAAAAATGACACCAAATGCCGTAAACGAGGATAATAAAGATATTGTTTTTACCAACCTCTATACAAACCACCCTTTTCAACGCGGGGACAAGTTCCGGTTCGCTCCAGGTGAAACTGTGCGGCTTTCAAAGCTGAGAGAGCTTTTGAGAAATGTTATTTACAAAGTTATACAGATGAAATATTCAGAATAACAAAACGTCTCCATCGCGTTCCTCCCGTCTATAAACTTGGATGGTATGCCTATAGAAGGCAGCTTTTACGAAGCGGAATTACAAAAAGTAAAAATAAAAAAAATAAAAAATTTGCATACAGAAAATTCTTAAATCACGCACCGTGTCAGGCAAACGCGAGTCCCTCGTCTACTGGGTGGGCTGGCCAGCCAAATTCGACAGTTGGGTACCCCCGAAGAGTATTAAAAAACATTTGACATTCGATAAAACAGCCATTCTGTGAAAATTACAAGATGGGTGAAGGCCAGAGAGAATTCTACGTAACATTAACGTCAAATACTAGTAAGCATCTATTTAGCGAAAACAGCCTCACATAATTTAAAACCGAACTAGCGCAACATATCGATTTAAAAGGTTCGTGGGAGGTTGGTTTATGTGAGATTTCATACATCAACTCAATCCCTAACGTTCCTGAGAAAAAACGGAATTTCTATCTGAAACAGCCTAAGCTTCCGGTTCGTAGAGGGGACGTGTTCCAAGATGAATCAGAAGTCCGGACTATGCTTAAAACGTGAGGAGGGGTCTATAAAGATCATGAATCGTTAGCTTTGGACATTCAAATTTTATTAACTAAAGCGAGTAGCAAAAAGATCGATGTCCAATTTGATCAACATAAACAGAGGTTCTTTTTTTCGGGCGAAGAAGGGTTGAGAATTATGTTCAAGAGCCCCCTAGCGTACATTGTAGGAATGAACCCTGAACATTGGCTCTCACTCAAACCGGAAGGCGTAAACGCACAACATCCTGCCGACAGACGAGCCGGATCATATTTCATGTTCATCTACACTGATGTCATACATCATCAGACAGTTGGTGACGCCTACGCTCCAATGCTTAGGAACCTATCTATTGAGGGTAGTTATGGCGACGCTGTAAACAAAACTTTTAATCCTGTTTACTATTTAGATGTGTGCAGAAACCTTATTTGTTAGAGATTTGCTCACTCCAACTTATTTTGCAAGAACCACACGGTAGACAAGCAAGTTCTTTTAGACACCTGCAGGTGGAGAGTTCACTCGTTGAAGGAATGAAGTCTAAAAACTCTCCCTCCTGCAAGGGCATATTTATTAAGAGAAACAGAGTGGGGGTAAGAGTAGGTTGAATAGGAAGCCCTTGTGCTCTAGTCAAAACATATCAGGGGATGTTTTACGACCTTGTGGAGGATGGGACAAGGTAGGTTATTTATTACCGGTTGCATTCCAACATAATCATACGATAAGGAGAATCTGAAAAACCCTAACAATATTGAAACCATTTCGGTTTACCTGCGAACAGACCAGAAAAATCAGATAGATTTCGAATACGGGAAAGTCATTCTCATTCTGCATTTTAGATCGAAATAATAAAAAATAATGATGACATCAACAACGCATCCGGACCTGTATCGTTTTGTCGATTATTATGAAACACAGGTCGGGGGGTCATTTCAATGATTTTCTGGTGCCCCGGTTCAATATGGGCGTGGTCTGGGGTCTATTTTTGCAAAACTATTCCGCTTCGTGATGCCTATGTTCAAAAACGGGTTTAACTTGGTGAAGCCGCATCTTCAAGCCGCCGCTAAAAACATAGCAAACATGTAGCAGGGCGCGTCATTCAAAGAATCCACCGGAAACAAGGCCCCAATCAACAAGGTTCCGGTCTAGCTGTATTGTCACGTGGGGGACTCCATCCTGGTCGGCGGAGAAAAAGGAGCGTTAAAAGAACAAGGCGCTCGACCGGTCTCAGAACGGTTGTCAAGAAAAAGCGGAGGAGACGCAAGACAGATATTTTCTCTTAAAAAAAAGGCCCTTCTACATTTTAAATCATTCGAGGCAACGTTATCAAGTCTTGATTTGTTTGGCCCGCCCTTGACGCAACTCTCCATAGAAGATAGTTCATATGTCGAATTTCAACCTTTGTCCGCAATTGTGGACCAGGGTCCCATAGAATTTTTTATACCCGGGGACGGCTCAAAATATTTAGATTTATCCGACACTTTACTACATCTCCGTTTAAAGGTGACGCGTCGGGATGGGACAAATATTCCACCGCAAGAACAAGTTGGCATCGTGAATTTCCCTATAAACACAATATTTAGTCAATTAGATATTTCGCTGGGCGGGCGGCTAATCTCACAATCTAGTGCCACACACGCCTACCGGTCCATCATCGAGTTACTGTTAAACTTTTCAAGCGATTCTTTGGAGTCACAATTCACAGCAGGAATGTTCGCAAAAGACACTAGGGGGCGGATGGACTCCATCGCTGTCGAGGGAGCTGATGGAGATATTTTGTTTTCCGAACGTCATCTATTGAATAATGTGGATCTGCGTCTAAAGTTAACTAGAGCTTCTGATGATTTCTGTCTCATGAGCGCTCCAGACAGTGACTCGTGTCTCAAAATACTAGGAGCATCCCTATTTGTGAAAAAAGTAACAGTCTCACCGGCCGTAGCAATAGGCGACGCCGCAGCTTTACAGAAAGGTAATGCGCTGTATCCGTTAACCAGAATAAATATGAAGACTTTCTCCATTCCTCAAAACTCAAGAATCTGCCATCAGGATAACCTCTTCCTCGGACAATCCCTAAACAAATTGTAATAGCCCTAGTAAACCACAACAGTTTCATGGGACGGAGAGATTTAAACCTGTTTAATTTGTTGCATTATAACATAGAGTACTTGGCTCTTAGTCATGAAGGTCGACAAATACCTGCCAAAGCTTTTCAGCCCAATTTCGAAGCTGGGATATGTACACGTAAATTTCATAATTTATACACAGCAACAGGGCGTTTTTTGAAAGCTCTACCTCTTTGTATCAATCAACAGGATTTTAGTCAAGGCTACTCACTTTTTGTTTTCAATTTAAGTCAGACAGATGATTCTGGTGGTTCAACACCAATAAAAAACGGGGTTTTACGTCTTGATCTACGTTTCCGTGCACCGCTGCCACACACAGCAACACTTATTGTATATGCTGCATACGATTCCCTTATTGAGATTAACGCTAAGAGGGAAGTATTGATGGACTATTATTAACACTATGAACGGTTGTGAATTGGACTTGATTATGACTCGGATGCAGAGAACCTTATTTGGAGGTGTTTTCGCATCGGATGAGTTAGCTGACGTCAGAGACCCGCCTCCAAAATATTACATTGTCAACACCCATCCAAGACATTTACCCGGAGAGCACTGGCTCGCTTTGACTTTAGAATCGGACGGTTCGGCCACATTCTTTGATCCTTTTGGTCTGCCACCGGATAGTCCATATTACCCGTCAAGTATATACAGATTTTTGAAGAAGCATTCTAAACGGGTCGAATATCAGAACGGCCAGCTGCAACACGAGCTGACAGACACCTGCGGTCAACACTGTGTGTATTATTTAAGTCAACGTGGGTGGGGGCTCACCTATCATGAAGTGATGACTTATTACAATCCCGATCCTCTCCATAACGACGCCATGGTTAGTGAGTTTGTCAAAAAATGTCGAAGGCCAGACCGGATGTGCGGCTGGCAAACATCATGTTCATTGCATAAATTTAAAAAATGTCATTGTCTGAAACCATGTTAATGTTTTATAAAAATCTCTTTTATTCAATAAACATTGTTAAAGGGAGTTACAGAGTCATGTGTTTTTTTTTTTCACTAACAACAATAGAGTATCATCTAATAACTAACCCGTTTTACTACCGGCGATATCCTCTGTCTTTTTCTTTTATTCATCACGCTTACATCTTCTACATAAGAAACATCCTCATCTTCACCCCTAGCGTATTTTAAACGTTTAAAATCTGCGCGAGCCAAGGGGTTGGAGATGCTTGTTTCCGGTAAGTTTAATCGGGCTAGCGTCCGGAGAAATTCACTCCATCCTACCCGTTGCTCGTTGATTTTTTCCCCACTCACACACAAATGTCTCAACAGATCGCTCATATGGGAGCCTTTGACAGTTTTTCCTCTAAAAATAAATTCCCTTAACGGCGTCCAGCTTACATCTTCTGCCGACAGTCTTTTCAGCACATAGTTGGCGTTGCATCGGAAACGTGGACCTATGGCGTCCAAAATATCCTCATAGCGTTCACCTCTCATATCAATTGTGGTCTCATCTGTCGTCTTTCTTTCACCCCCCTCATTGGCTTCGTTGCGAATCGTAATAGGAATTTGCTCGGAGTCTTTGACCAACCCCATGTAACCTGCATTAAGGTTTGATAAATTTTGATCTTTTCATATTGATTTAAATTTTTATTATCCAAAACCTGTTTCATCTCCTCATCTAAAGAATACTCTGCTGTATCACGGATGGTCGGAGCGGGTCGATTCAGCCTCTCGAGCTGATAAGGTGAAATCAGGAACATTTTCTGAGCCGTTTTCAAACTCATTTTATGATTTGTTCATAAAGCCACTAATGACACTTCCGAGAACAGGTGCGAAAGCGGCAAGTAACGGCAATATAAAACCACCTTTCTGAACTAACACAGCTCTTTTCTTCTTCAAAGTATTTTTCTTATCAGTCAAAAAGCGGATATTTTTCTTTTGCTTTTTAAGTCTCTTGTAAAGTTTTGATTTTAAAGGGCTAGAGACACCGGTATATGTATAAATCGGTTTTAGTTAGCTTATGGGCTTATAAATATAAATTGACGCTCGAAACAACGAAAAGGAAGCTGTTGCTCTGAAAAATATCATTTTAATTTGCCGCACAGACGAGTTTGACTGCACTGAGCCGCCAGCCGGAAGTGACGTCTCATGACGTCTCAAGTTGTACGCGTTTAGCTTCAGTGAATGTAAACAAAAAGAGAAGAGGGGCCAGCGCGGAGACGTCGGGCCAGGTTTGCGGCCAATCCAGCTCGCCTAGCCGTGCCTTCCATTATCCTGGCGTACATTCGTTCGCGGGACGACAAGATGGGTTGAGTTCGCCTGATAGGATCCACGAACCGGACAGTGCATGCCTGCTGTGTGCTCGTGTTCACAGTGGCCTGGTTTCTTCTTTCCGGACTCTGCTGTGCATCGGGAGCGGCTAGCGTGCTATCACTCTTATTGTTCATCTTCTTGTTTTATTTTTCCTGTGTTGTTTACTTGTATGTGCGTTGTGAACTCTGTCTTATCTTTCCGGACTCTGCTGTGCATCGGGAGCGGCTAGCGCGCTATCACTCTTATTGTTCATCTTCTTGTTTTATTTTTCCTGTGTTGTTTACTTGTATGTGCGTTGTGAACGCTGTCTTGTCACCCTGGGATAGTGAGAAACGTAATTTCGACCTCTTTCTGTGTCTTGACATGCGGAGGAATTGACAATAAAGGAGACTTTGAGACTTTGACTTTGAAAAGCATGTCGAAGCGTGACGGGAGGGGCACAATTCAGAAAACGTGCTCAGCTCGTCGAAAAAATGCGATTTAAGAAATAAAATTAAAAATGCGCCTAAAACCTAAACCAAACGCTGCAGATGTTCATTGCCAACCTAACCACAGTGACGGGAGAGGCACAATTCAGAAAACGTGCTCAGCTCGTCGAGAAAATGCGATTTAAGCAATAAAATTAAAAATGCTTATAAAACCTAAACCAAACGTTGCAGGTGGTCATGTCTTCATGTGCCGAGATCAACTCGGCACTCTAAAGCCCCCAAGAGCACTTTTAACTATGCCAACCTAACCAGAGTGACGGGAGGGGCACAATTCAGGAAATGTGCTCAGCTCAGCCCAAGTGAACTGCTAGATTCATCATATTTTGCGTCAAAAGAGGTTTCTGAATCGGATAAAATGATAAAATGATGCTAATATTGCCGCTAGAAACAGGGCTGTTGCTATCATCTGCCATGTTGTTTGGGTTTGTTGACATCCAGATGTACAACTTGTGACGTCACAGTAATGGCGCCGCCAGTTTGGCTTCGTGCGGGACCCAATCGATAAACTGGCATTTCATTTCAGCTTTATTCTTAGTAATCGGTGTCCATTTTTAATTTCCAATGTGGCAAATGTGTTCACTTTATACATTCTATCAAATTCCATTCTAATTGAAAAAAAAAGGGATGTCTCTAGCCCTTTAAGGGTACATGTCCTTTAAGAAGATTTAGAGCAATCTCACATAATGCTTTCATTAAACTACTGGGACCTCTGAGTAGCAAATGCTTACGTTTGGCCGGTTTGGATGTAAACTTTCACCCCTCACTATCCGCAGTAATACTATTCTCTCATCAGACACCTTCAAGTTCCTGGGAACCACAATCTCTCGGGACCTGAAATGGACCGGCCACATAGACTCTGTCCGGAAGAAGGCCCAGCAGAGGCTGTACTTCCTGAGACAGCTCAAGAAGTTCAACCTGCCGCGGGAGCTGCTGAAGACCTTCTACACTGCCATCATCCAGTCTGTCCTCTGCACCTCCATCACTGTCTGGTTTGGATCGACCTCCAAACAAGACAAGCACAGACTGCAACGGACAATAAGGACTGCAGAAAAGATAATTGGAATCAACCTCCCATCTATCCAAGAGTTGTACCTGTCCAGGACCAGGAAACGTGCAAGTAACATCTCAACAGACCCTTCGCACCCAGGTTGCAGCCTGTTTGAACTACTCCCCTCCGGACGCCATTATAGAGCTCTGTACACTAAAACCAGCAGACACAGAGTCAGCTTCTTCCCCCAGGCTGTCGCTTTGATGAACTCACACCACTCTTAGAGTCTCAGAGTCATACGGTTCAATAACGTCCCGCTTTCCACACCTTTTTTGTCTACACTGTTTGTACTATGTGTACTCTCTGCACCCATTGCAGCCTGGTCATCCTAGTGAGGGACCCTCCCATCTGTGGTCTCTTCTCAAGGTTTCTCATTTCCCCTAGCTGGAGTTTTGAGTTTTTCCTTGCCCTCTTGGGAGTTTAAGATCAGTATAAGATCAGGGGATATTTGAGAATATCTTTCGTTTTTCACATGTCCTGAGTGTTGTTGTTAGTCACCTAAATGTTGAACAGAGGCTGTGATTTACCGAAGTCAAATTCCTTGTTCGGCACGCTCAAACATGGCGAATAAAAAACTCTTGAATCTTGAATCTTGAATCTTGAACAGAGATTTGAGTAACGGAGCATTTGTTTTTAAAAGCTTCGTCATCGTTTTATTGTTTGGGGATATAAACGACAGGCCACTGATTATGTAGTACACCTGTACGTAGTCTGTATTGTTCTGGGCATGAAGGTGTCAAATCTACCAGTAAATACCCATGCGGCTCTCTTGTAGCATCTTCAAAGCATTCCAGGAAAAACCTCCGGTTGCTGGGAGAAATTTGATTCGCCAGGACATTCACCTGCAGTTTATCGCGGGGGTTTTTGAACAAAATCAAATAATTACTGTTTAAACTAATAGTACGGCTGAATTTGCCCTGATGGAATACATTCTGCGTTAGCATTATAACGCTTACATTTTTATGATGTCTATATTGGGTGAATATTCGGACCACTTCCGGATTATCCGAAGCTTGAAAGATGATGTCATCCAAAATCAGTAGATGCTGCTACTGTGGCGGGAACAGCTTCTCATCATCAAAAGATTCAGGCAGTCCCTTGATAAAAAGAATGTCTTTATTCAGGTTTTTGAGCTCATCGTACATTGGTTGATATGAGGTATAAACCCAGACAATATTATCAGGTTTTTTTCTCATAACATGTTCAGGATTTTCCAATACATTTTTTACAAAGAAAGTCTTGCCACAACCTGAAGGCCCTGCTACTAGAGATGAAAAAGGAAGTTCTAATCTAGGGTCAAATTCAATCCGGTTAAAAGCCATTTCCACACACAGACATACGTATGGAGAGATAGATAGAAATATCAGTAGCCAAACGGTTCAGTGGTGCCTCGCTCTAGCAGCCTTATTTTATCGTACACCACACGAAGCCGCTTGGAAAATGTTTCTGAGATGAAACCCTCTCTTATCGCTAACGATATTATGTTGAGGAGCGTATAGCACATCTGAGGTTGCACCTGCTGTATTGATGTACCCTTGAACCAAACTGAGCATGCTATTGAGATTGATGCTCTAACCGCTTTTGTGAGTCTGCATGATCCCCTTCACTTTCATGACCGTCTGAGATGATCCTCGTGTTTTGTAAGCGTATGTTTTTGGCCCCGCTGAGACAAATTCTAAAATGCTGTCATTCGAAAGCTCATGTGTCAAATCACCCAGATAATCCCCTAGAGGGAGAACACTTTCGCCCGGTTTCACCGTGTACACGAGGCTGTCTGTATCGGTGTAAAGGACACACCTCTGTAAAATTTCTAAATAGCTGTACATGTTTAGGCTGTTGGGAAACACGCTGCAGCCACATTTGATGTTTTTGAGGCGGGGATCTCATTGTTTATGTTGAAACAATACTGCACAATTGAAAGCTTTTCACTGATAAAATGGAAGAATTTCACATTGTACAGACCTGAAAACAGAAGTTCAAAAAAATCCTCAGATTTTGTCACAATTTTTGTGTTTGTCATGTTCTCACGCTGCACAAGTTTTCCCCATAGATTGCCTTTTGCCAGGGTTTACAGCAATTTTGGAAGGGTCTAGTTGGATACCCTGATGAATGGCATACCCTTCTATGTATCTTTCTCTATCCGCCTGGTTGACCACGTGAGCCGGATAACCTGAAGATTCCTGTTTACCTTTTAGAAATGCTCGCATATAACCGCGGAAAATTGTGTCGCTCGTTCTTGTGTAATGCCATACTTCGGTAATATCTGCAACCGTGTACCCGAGATCAAGTGCCTTAACAAATTCAGGGGTTGTCCAAACACCTGTTAACGATCTTTGCTCATCACTATGTGTATACGCCGTCTGCTGGTTGTTACACTCGGCGCATGTACGGCACAGTGTGAAGACGAGTTTACCTTTAGCTGTTTTGAAGGGTAGAACAGGAAAATACAAACCACGGGGTGGGTTGACTGTGGCGCTGATGAAACCGAAATACGACCTAGGGTCTTTAAAATCACCGTGGGTAATCGTTGGATGACCGATAGGGTAGGTGCCTGTACTGTTGATGAAAGGGTATAATGACGTCACATCAACATACAACACACACTCGTTAGGCTCTGCCGTGTATCTTAAAACAAATGTGTTTGTTCGGCCCCCAAAAAGAGCCTGCCTCGGTTTGAGCGGTGTAGGAAATTTGTTTTTTTTTCAGGAATTCCTTCACCTCTATGTTCATCTTTTTCATTTGCAACCATTCATGCTCCCACATAATTACAAGGTACACATCCTGTCTAAGCTGTAGGTCCTGAATTTTCTTTTGTGTTTTATCAAACCTCTCCTGAAAAGGGTGTTTTGTTGTCGGGCATATTTTAGAGAGGCCGAAGCATTCTGCGCAGCCGTGGTGATAACAACCAAAATACTCAAACACTATTTTTACGCCCCCAATTTCAGAATAGCCGTCTACCGTGTAGTTATCTATCCTAACTTCACCCCCGTTCAATGCATGTCTAATTTGGATATTTTGGCTGTGCATGATCCATTGCATGTACTGAATAGAATCGTGCGAAAAAGCTTTGTGCATATATGACGCATATAGTTGTCTGAAGGTGCAATGGCTAGTGTTTGAGGGGTTAGAAAATTAGTGCGAAAAACTTTCATGCACGCAGACGCAATTGTTACCGCATTGAATGGGTCTGTTCCGGTGGCCTCAAAAAACTCGCTCCTGAATTTCTCACACCCTTGCATTAACAGGTCAACGTCATTCTCGCAGTAGGCTATCGCCTGTTTAGCAAAATCAAACACATTGTTAGCTTCTTTGGCATACCATTCGTCAAACTTTGATCGTTGCGAGGGTGACGTTCGCTCGATATCGTAGTATGCGGGGTCAGGGTGAGACCCTACGTAGTTTAGATGCTCTAAAGAGCTGAATTTGTGTGGGAAGTAACCCTTTGATTTGTCTTCAAACCCCAGGGCCTTAGGCATCGCACTTAGAGGCATCGTCAAGAATGAGAGAGAGTCTATGAATCGAAATTTTGTGTCTAAATTGACAAATGAGAACTTTACTCCCCTGCATCAGAATGTCAAGTTTGAGACCTAATTCAAGCATTCTCCTTATCAGTATGTATGAATCAAAACCTCTCGCATTATGTGCAACAAACATAGTTTGTTTAAACTGTGGCCTTCGAAAAAATCTGAGAAATCCGTCAACACAGTCCGTGCCAAACCATTGTTTCGTCAGTGTATTTGATTTGCAACAGATGAGAAAAGGTTTGTGTAAACCATCTGTATCTACATAGGTTTCGAAATCGTAGTAGACTACATTTTTGCACGGTGGTTGAGGCTTGATGGGCTGAATGTAGCACTTGTGGGGGTTCAGCAAGGCATCATCTTGATTTAAGATCTCATCACACACTGTGCACTTTTTAACGGGGCAACGATGTTTAGCACCGGTACCATCACCTTTCACATAATACCGAAGACCACACTGCAAGCATTTTTTGTATGAAGTGCAGTTGCTCACACGATTCATTGATCGAAACTCTTTATGTTTGGTAAAGCATTCCTCATTACGACAAGTTTTGTTACAGTCGGGGCAGATGACAAGTTTAATCCGTCGTTGTTTACAACACGGATCGAGACAAACACTACAATGTCCTTCACACTGGTGCTGTTGCCAATTCTCGTGCCCTTTGTAACAAAGTCTGCAAAAGAATGCATAACCAACGAATACCTCTATCTCTTTCATGCCGTAATAATGACCCTCAAGGTGTAAGAAATAAAGTGTCGTTATGTGTTTTGGGATAATGCGTGTCGAAAAAAGTCATAGGGTGGCAGTCCTCTTTTCGATACATTACAGTTATTTTCCGTTTGAGGACTTTCTCAAATTTATGAACATCGCCCAGACTCACAGGTGTTTGACAATCCAATCCTACACTCTCGTGTAAGAGAGTGCCTGTCTTGTGGCCTGTTTTGTTGTGAGTGTGTCATTTAGCAGATAGGTTAGTGAGAGAGCAAAACACAAACCGTTGTCTTTATTACGAGGTATGTGCAAGTGTCGTTTTTTCAACCTCAAAATCTCTCTGTTGGTAGTGTTCAACAACCTGCCGCGCAATAGAGTGACTATTTGTGCAATGAGCTCTAAACCCTCATCAGCCAGAAGCTCTGTATTTGATTGGGCTAAACGCTCAAGCATTCAAGATTCAAGAGTTTTTTATTCGCCATGTTTGAGCGTGCCAAACAAGGAATTTGACTTCAGTAAATCACAGCCTCTGTTCAACATTTAGGTGACTAACAACAACACTCAGGACATGTGAAGAACGAAAGATATTCTCAAACACCCCCTGATCTTAAACTCCCAAGAGGGCAAGGAAAAACTCAAAACTCCAGCTAGGGGAAATGAGAAACCTTGAGAAGAGACCACAGATGGGAGGGTCCCTCTTCTAGGATGACCAGGCTGCCATGGATGCAGAGAGGACACATAGTACAAACAGTGTAGACAAAAAAGGTGTGGAAAGCGGGATGTTATTGCACAGTAATGACTCTGAGACTCTAAGAGTGGTGTGAGTTCATCAGAGCGACAGCCTGGGGGAAGAAGCTGTCTCTGTGTCTCCTGGTTTTAGTGTACAGAGCTCTATAACGGCGTCCGGAGGGGAGTAGTTCAAACAGGCTGCAACCTGGGTGCGAAGGATAGTGAGGGGTGAAAGTGGTGAAGGGCCTCGCCTGAAGTCCACTGTCATCTGCACGGTCTTGAGCAGGTTCAGGTCCAGGTGGTTTTGGCTGCACAAGTGGACCAGCCGCTCTGTTAGAGATTTGCTCACTCCAACTTATTTTGCAAGAACCACACGGGAGACAAGTAAGTCCTTTTGGACACCTGCAGGTGGAGAGTCCATTCGTCGCTGTGCGTGCAGCGATGATCGAAATGGAGGTCTCACTCAGGCCTCGTGCAGGAGCATTTTTATTGAGAGAAACAGAGTGGGGGTTGAGAGTGGGGGTCAGAGTAGACAAATGGCCGAAGCCCCTGGCTGATCAAAGCACAGCAGGGGGTCCTTCACGATGTTGTGTGAACAAAACAACTTTGATTGCTTCCTCTGCAGCTAGTCAATCAGTTCAAAAGATCTTAGCACTTTGTTCTACTACTTTTGTTAAGACAGGACAAGCGAGTTTAATTATTACAGGTTACATTCCAACATAATCATAGGATCAAACTAACCTGAAAACCCTAACATCTCCCTCCTGATTTATCATATGATTATGCCACCCCAAACAACAAAGACAAGCAAGAAGAAAAAACATATATACGTATAATGAAGAAAGTAGAATGGTAAAAATAAAAACAACAAATAATGATAGCAACACTTTCCAGTGAAGATGAGGCATTACCTCAAACTTATTGTGTAAGCGAAAAACCTGCTGGCCAGATGTTATTAGCAGGAAAATTCTTACACGGCCCCGTTGCCACAGGCGACCAGAATGCTATCAATAAAAAATAAAAAGAAAAACACAGAAACAGTACATCATTGTATCCATCACTTGTGAAGCATTTTCGATGGTCAAATCAACAAGTTTCCGTAATACATGCTCAACAGAACAGCATCTACGCAATCCACGTCTCATTATCATTATCACAACTGTCACGTCTAAGAAGTTGTATATGTGCCCGTGTTTTCGTCAGCTGATGATGTTCTAGTCTGTAGGTGAGGTCTGTCACACACACCGGCGCACACACTCGTGTCCAGTTGGCAGGCAGCATCGGACAACTCCTGTGACCACAAAACCATGATCCGTACTGAACAGGCACGTGCACTCATAGGATGCAGGTGAGGCAGTGCCTCTGAACTTCTGAATGAAGTAGGTCCCGTCCGATGGTACAGCCATGTTGGTAGTAGAGCCCTTACACCTTGAAAATGGCTCTCTCATCCTGGCACACAGCGGTGATGTCCAAAGCTCCCATCCAGTTTCCTCCTGGAGAGCAGTCGTCGTTAATGCATTTGTGGGTCCTGCAACCTTGGGTGCAACATGTGTAGTCAGCAAGACTTGGAATGGTCCCTCCCGTCGTGGCTGGCCCAGTTCCTTCCTTTGATGACCTCGATGTAGACCCAGTCTCCTGGATTGATGGGGTTGTCGACCTGTGAGGAGGAAAGATCAAGCGGCAGTAAATTTGTCTTTGACACAGTTTGAGCGTCCTGATCATATAATCTGCCAAGGACTGCTCTTCATCTGTTGCTTGCAACTCTCGTAGTCAATTGTAGTGCCCATTTAACTGGCAAATAGGAATGTTTGCGGGAAGAGTTTGAACACTTCCTAATGATTCCCTTTAACCAAAAACTATTTATGACAGGGGCGTTCCCATTTATTGCCTCCTGGTGTAAAAGAGATTGTCTTATCCATTCCTTCTTTCTCCTCACACGCTCGCACCCACACAGGGTGTGAACACACACACACACACACACATCTGCACGCACACATACACAAAACGGCATACAAAGTTCAGACGAACGACAACAATTTTACAGAGATTACTCACAAGCAGAACACACAGACAAAGAGATTCTAATCCATCTCTCATGTAGCTTCTTTTGATAGAATCTCCTATCGGTAACTGTATAGCAGACGTTTTAGCATATAATCCCATACTCTGCTCTCTCGCTTCTACTTTTTCATGTCGGTGCAGTCGTAGGTGGCCCCTATTGCAGTCACTGTCTTGTTAACTGTCGCCGTGTGGCTCCTATGCATGATTGTGTGAATGTCAAAAATTGAACGTACCTTTCTGACCATCCAACCTCCACTGTGGTGCAAAAAAAACTTACTATTGTATTGAGTAGGTACATTGAGCAACCTAGCTTCCTCCTGACTGCCAAATGTCCTGTTCTAAAATTTATATAACTCGACCTCTACGTCTTAAGCTTGATGAGCCAAAATATAAGATCTTGCTCTTGTTTCCTACCGTTTTAGCCTATTTGTTTTATCCAAATCCGTTCAATCTCTTATTATAATCTGTAGCCCTACGTATTTTTCAAATTTTTATTTATTTATTTATCAAATCTCCTCAGTTCTGTCAAACTCTGTGCACAATGAACCTCCCTTCCACTTTGAACCAAGCTCCACCAAATTTGGTAACGCCAAGGAGTGCGATTTGGTTGTCGGACACTCCAAGTCCATTTCTTTTTGCCGCACTTCACCCTCTCACGTTGGTGTTCTTTGGCTGTTGCTTCAGAGCGACCCCATCCATCACTCTTGAATGAGTCCATTGTTCAAATGAGTCAATTTTCATCATTGTGAGTTCCTCCGCTTTTCACTGTCTTTTCTGTCCCCGAGGATGTTGTCTGTCCTCCGGAGTGTACTTGTCCTCCTCCAAGCACAACAGCAGTCTTTTCTTGTCCTTCGCCAAAGGTCAAAGGTGCTTCAGAGCCAGGCACCATTTTGTGGTTGTTCACGGCTGCAGGCGAAGTCTCGGATTGGGTTTCAGGGACTCTGACACTGAGAATGACAGGCTGGGACGTCAAACTTGTAAGACTATCTCCAAATGTAGCTGCTTCCATCAATTTGCTGGTAACATTTATTTACCAAACTTCAAATTCTCCTAATAACAGCGGTCTTGTTTTTATATCGTAAATCCTGCAACTCATCCTATTTTTGAGCTACATTTTATCTATAGTTCCAATTTAATCGGACAGTATGTTGTCTTCAGTATCATTATTGAAAATCAACTCATCGAGGTCTGCTTTCCACATCAAGCCCTGATCTGTATGTCTTTACCTCTCACATGTTATTGTCATGCTTGCTCAAAAATGTGACTTAGAGTATGGTGCTGTGAATTCTCAATCTCCCCAATGAAATTGGATCCCACCTCGTAGTTCTTATCGTTCTCATGTTCCTGTTAGCCTGCAATTGTCCAAATCAAAAATGTTTTCTTTTAACTGTCTTTCTTTTGAACCTCTAAATCTCTCGTGTTGCTAACCTATCTACACAAGAACAAAAAATTTACCACAATATAACACCAAATGTATTCGAAAATTCATTGTCATAAAGTGTTGTATTATTACTATCTTCCACTATCTGTCCTACTCACTCCCCCCCCTTTTGAGGCTTGGCAACGCCCATGCCTCACACCTTGACAAACTTTTTGGGAGAATGTGTTCTTTACTACATACGATTCCATCATCATTTAATTTGACTTTCTTTCCAAAACGCTTCTCAATTTCTCAGTTCACACATCTTCTACATGTGTTACTGGTTCTCCAGTTTTTTTTTGTTTTTTTTTCCTAGTTAATTATCAATCCAAAAGCTACGTGTTTCTTTCTAACATTTAACCTGCTCAAAATCACTCTTTCATCAAAGTCGCTCTACTAATTCTCTATAGTAGTCGCCAACGACTTCAACCATTCAACCTGTAATTTCTTTTCATTCAGGCTATCATTCATCAATGTTCATTTGCATCTCACACGCAGTCTCCAAAAAGGAGTCTTTCTATCACATTGGTCCCAATTCATCCAAGCTCACCACACAACATTCATATATCATTTTCAACTCAGGTTTCCTGGTAGAACAATCCACCAATTCAAAAAAACTTAACTAAAACAAAGAATTGGCAAATTAATCTGAATTTTTTTTCTTTGTTTTTAAATTTGAAGAACTCAATCTCTCAGATTTAGTTTGCATTTAGAATTTTGTATAATCTTATAACACAACCAATCAATTATTCCTATTAAATGTAGCATTGCAAAATCTTAAATTCACAATTTAGCTTCTTCCAATTCCTGAAAGCATGTTCTGTTGTTTTGTTAACTCCGAATATTTTCATGAGGGCTTGACACTAACATGCACTAGTGTGGATTAGTTTCTGCTCGCAAACAGATTTCTCTCTTTTTCTTTCATCTTTATCTGTCAAAATTGTTTCTGTTCTGCGGTGTAAATTGAATAGACAACAGTCTAGCAAATTTTTTTTATACTAAAACTTTAGCCAATGTTCATCATTTTAACATATACGCACACACATGCACAGCTCTCGCACGCAAAAGGTAGTTCCCAGCACCAATGATTCGTCACAGGCTGGCCATTTCCTGTGGTCGATCATGAGCTGGTCCCTCCCATGCACACGAGGACAGCACATTCTAATTTTATTTATTTATCTTCTAGAAGCAAGTTGCATTCCTTTACCACTTGATTTGCATATTTTAACTTCAGTGTAACACAATTTGAGCTCTAGTCATTTGTAATTTGGGCATACAAACAGCATTGTCATACTTCTTGGATGGACAGGACTTCTAATAATCTAAAAAAAATTCTAATAATCTGACAATGACATGTTTTGCTGTCATATGGGCATCTATTCTTTCTTTCTCTGTATGAGCATAAGCGGTCAAAGAGGAGGAAGCTTGTCATGCTAAAAATGAGGCTTTTCCTCTGCTCCTTCCTCCACCCTTTGATTGATATTGTTTTGCAAAATGACACACTCTTGCATAGTGTCCTCATCTCCCACAGTTCCAACAGTTGTCTGAATCTGATAGGGGTTTTGATCTGAATGGTGGCTTGCGACCTTGTTGGTATCTAACTCTCCCTCTACCCCTTTGGGAACTTTGGAAGAAGATCGTTGTATCTTCATTTAGATCATTATCATCATCTAGATGAAATACATCAGAACTTTTGCCTTTTTTTTTTTCACTTTTTCAGCATGTCTGGCCCATTGCATAGTTGTTGTCACACTTGCAACATCCACTTCCACCAAATGTTTCCTCACCCAGTTGCCTATTTCAGGGCGGAAAGTAGTGAAGAGCGCATTTTTAAGCTGTTGTTGATAAGCACTCTCAGCTGTATCATTGAATGGGATGCCACTATGCACCCTGAATTCTTTTTCAAATCTCAATTGAATGGCGGCCTCATCACTTTTCAACTTTCTATCTTTTGTCTTTTGGATTTGTTCTCTTCTTTCTTGTGAAGCTTTCAACCACATTTTAGCACAATCCAATTCACTCTCTTTTCTTTTCTTTTTCAGTCCGATCTTCCTAGCCACACTGTCCTCCAAAACTTCAACCACTATCTTCCACACTTCAACTTTCAACTTCCCTTCTACATTTACCGTTTTTATTTCCCATCTTAATTCTAGTAGTTTAAGGTTTTACAATTTATTTAAAAAAAAAAAATGGTTTTTATTTCTTTGAGGATCCTCAATGCAGGTTTAAATTGACCTTTCAACAAATTACTAGCCTGTATTATTGCCGTGGATCAACGCTAGAACTGCCTTTTAGTCAATTTATCCTACCAGTCACACACTCAATCACACTAACTCCAGCGCTTTTTTAGGCCTGATGGCTCGGACAAACCAAAGCCGTATCTCATAGCTCGGACAAACCAAAGCCGTATCTCATGGCTCGGATAAACCAAAGCCGTATCTCATAGCTCGGATAAACCAAAGCCGTATCTCATAGCTCGGACAAACCAAAGCCGTATCTCATAGCTCGGACAAACCAAAGCCGTATCTCAAAGCTCGGACAAACCAAAGCCGTATCTTTAGCGCTTTAACTTACTTGTCCCCTGGTTCGTTGCACCGCCGGATCCCGTCAATCCACCTCTGTCAGACGAAGGCAGACCTAAGATGCTGGCCCAGCGAAGAATTCTCTTCCCAGGACTTTCTTTTCCAGGTCCTCCTAATGGACGCTGGCTTGTCGACAATGCAGCACGTCCTCCTTCGCCGGTCAGATGGTGGGTATGAGGATCCCGGGTTTCGGCACCAAAATGTTAGAGATTTGCTCACTCCAACTTATTTTGCAAGAATATGAAGTAAGTCCTTTTGGACACCTGCAGGTGGAGAGTCCATTCGTCGTTGTGCGTGCAGCGATGATCGAAATGGAGGTCTCACTCAGGCCTCGTGCAGGAGCATTTTTATTGAGAGAAACAGAGTGGGGGTTGAGAGTGGGGGTCAGAGTAGACAAATGGCCGAAGCCCCTGGCTGATCAAAGCACAGCAGGGGGTCCTTCACGATGTTGTGTGAACAAAACAACTTTGATTGCTTCCTCTGCAGCTAGTCAATCAGTTCAAAAGATCTTAGCACTTTGTTCTACTACTTTTGCTAAGACAGGACAAGCGAGTTTAATTATTACAGGTTACATTCCAACATAATCATAGGATCAAACTAACCTGAAAACCCTAACACTCCACCTCCTGTCTGTACGCAGTCTCATCACCGTTCTGGATCAGTCCGATGAGAGTGGTGTCGTCTGCATACTTCAGGAGCTCCACGGAAGAGTCACTTGCGGAGAAATCGTTGGTGTAGAGCAGGGATGTCAAAGTCAAACACACAGAGGGCCAAAAAAACAAATTTGCTACAAGCCGAGGGCCGGACTGGTTCAATGTTTATTAAAATATATCGGAATGATTGCACATAGCCTATTGAACTAAGACTTAACACAGTGTACATTATTTAACGATTAAATGAATATGGCAATATTTTGTTATGGCTCTGTCAGTAACTTCAAGGGAAAATATTTTCAACAGCCAAACAGCAAAAAATTAAATTGTTTTAAAAACAAAATGTGTTTCTTAATATCAAGATAAATGCATAAATAAAAGTGCATGCATTATAAACTGAAAGTTTATTATTGTGCTGCTCTATGATCTACCGATCATTGCTTTCAAATCGTAAAATAAAAAATTAATCAAATCAGTTGTATTCTTTCTCATGGCTCTTATCTGCAATTTTCCCTTGGTCCATTCAACTGAAAAATAAATATAAATAAATAAAATTCAAAAATTTACGGCACACAGACAAAACAATACTTTCTTCAAAGAAAAACCACGTCTTGTAGAAACAAATGTAAAAATGGAACCGAATTAAAAAACGGAAAATACGTTACTGTTCTGTGATGCTCACTTGTCTCAGGCTGAGCCTGATACTTAGAGGTGTCTCATCTTTTGTACAAGTTCATCAATGTTCGGGGTTAGGCTCTGAGGCTCAAAACCCGTTTTTGATCAACTCTCCTTCTGCAAAGGTCCGGGCTGATTTTGCGATCTCTTTTGCCACAATAAAGCTAGCCTTGGCAGCAGCGTCGCTTTGCGATTTAGCATACGTGAACATAGCCTGTCTGGACTTAAGGCCTCGTTTTAATTCTTCCACCTTCTGTAGCTTTTGTTCATATTCCATTTTCTTGTCTTTGTCTGTGTGTTTCTTAGACGTTTGATAGTGCCTTCTTAAATTAAATTCTTTCATTACAGCCACATTTTCTCCACACAGAAGACACACAGGTTTGCCTCTTACCTCCGTAAACATGTACACTGCCTCCCACCTGGCCTGAAAACCCCTGTTCTTAGCGTCCACCTTACGTTTAGCCATTTTTGAGGAGGGGGGTATCAGAAAGTTGAACTCTGCTCTGACTACTGATGAATAATGAAGTCGCTTGTGCGAGCTGCAGGGACATCGCGGGCTACCGTTGCATTGTGGGAAATGTAGTGTTGGTGCGTGCAAAACACCAGCGGGCGGTTGTGGCCTGCGGGCCGGTTCTAATAGTAATTCAATATCATCCAGGGGGCCATAGATAATCAATTCGCGGGCCGGATCTGGCCCGCGGGCCGTAACTCTGACATATGTGCACTAGATATTATATACGTCAGCTTAACTACAGAAATTGGTTAATAATATAGCCACAGTGTTTGAACGATCAAACAGCGACATAGAGACAAGACAGTTCAGTCTAACTGCATAACCGTGTGATTACGCAATCCTCATAGGAGGCAAGGCACGAAGTTGCCCGCTCCGAGCGACTTGTCTAGTTTCAACATAACTATAACAATTCAGCGATTTTGGTTCAAAATGATACAAAACTACTGAAATTGAAAAGAAAATGACTTTATAATACAAATAATTGAATTTGTTTTTTCCCCTATTAATGATGACAGGGGAGGCATGGCCTCCCTTGCCTCCACTGACCACACATCCCTGGAAGCCATAGAAAGTCAGTCGGCATCCGGGCCGCGCGGTCGGGTTTTCTCGGCTCATCTCGCGAGGTTCGACCTCCGAATTTTTGTTTGACAACTGAAGCAAAAAAATCTCGAATTTTTCGTTCGAATCCCGATTTGTTCGCGAACCGGGATGGGGTAATGTTCATACAGTATCTCAAATAAGTGAGTACACCCCTCTCATATCTGCAATGTTTTGATTATATCTTGTCATGGGACAACACTGAAGAAATTACACTTTGATCCAACGTTAAGTAGTCACTGTAAAGCTTGGATAGCAAAGTATATTTATTGTTACTTCTAAGTAACTCGATATACCATGAATGTGTTTAATGCTAGACACTAAAGTGAGTACACCCCTACTGAAATTGTCAAAATCGGACCCAAATATCAATGTTTAGAGTGGCCACCATTATTATTTCCATTGTTTACTCATCTCACTGAAAACTTTAAGCCTACCAAGCAGAAACGTATCCATTCTTGACGTAGAGTCTCTCCTAAAATTGATCACAATGACGAACTGACCTTAATCATTAGGCCCTAACCCCTTCTTCTCTGCAGCTGCGAAGACATACAGTTTACACAGCGCTGTGAAGCCATGGCTGAGTATGTAATTCAGCAAATTTAGAAGGTTAACAGTGATTGTGTTTTTCACTGCAGTTGGACGAATCTACTGACGAGCGTGACACAGCACAGATGTGCATTTTCATTCATATAGTGTTTAGTGACCTCACTGCAAGAGGAGTGGACAGTACTTCCCATGAAAGAAAAAAAGCGAGAAGACAAATTTCAGTCATTTAATTTTTTATTGAGAAAACTCCCAGTATACAAATTGCCGTCTATTACGATTGATGGAGCACCCGCAATGGTTGGCCGCGTATTGCCAAATGCAGGCAGGATGATGCTTTTGCAGATTTCTTGAACTACCATTGCATACTCCACCAACAAACGTTTTAGCGCTAAAATGCTCAAATTGAAAGAGATCATGGATATGACAACCAAGATTGCCTGTTCTGTTCGAGCCAGATCTCTTCAAAGATGGTTATTCCGTGAATACCTACCTGGAGAAGGTTGACTAGCTGAAAATGTGTGAGCACCCCTGCTCTATATGATGATCATCACCCATTAAGAACATTTACTAAGAAGAGCTATAGTCAAAAACCATGAATGACACTGACTATATAAATGCTTGGGAAAAGAAAACATTAACAGTTTTGATATTCTGAACTAAAGAAGCTGATTTACATTGTAAACTTCTACATGTGATGATCTTTCAATTTAACTAGGGACACATTTTCAATATTTCCACAGCAAAATATTTGTATTTTCACCAGCATAATAGACATTCTAACAGATTCCAACTGAATTCCCCACTCATATGTGGGTTTGGATTCCGGACGTGCCGTGTTTTTAAGATTGTGTGGTGCCTTCTCCAAGGACGGCATAATTCACTTTACCATATGTGTGTTCTGTTATATGTTAAGAGGTTCTGATTAAATTTAGAGTTGTGGTTCCTTTAAGAGTCCCAGTGACCGCTTTTTCTGTCATGCGCATGGGATGTACTTTGGTCAGTTAATAAACATGGCCCACAGAGTCTGAATGTGAGAAGTTTTCAGCTCGTTTTCTATGCCTTTAAAGTACTACATGGTATCTGCCCTTGGACGTTCTACAGCTTTGAGGGTGGTGAGCCTTGTTGAACGTCCTCCTCTGACAAGAAAGTATGAATCTCTGAAGGAATACTTACCAAAGACGTTTGAACTGTCTGGCACTGAGAGGGCCTGTAGGCTTTTCTCTTTTCAGTGGCTCGGTGACAGCAAGCCCTCAGAACTAATGGACTGGATGCTCGATCTGCTGGGTGACCACAAGCCACATTTCCTTTACCTCTACCCTTTCCTGCGCCAACTGCCTGCTCATGTGAGAGCTGCTTTGGCTAACACTGCCAGCACAGATTGCAGAGATGTTTCAGCTGAGGCTGTCAAGTGTGTCTAGGCTAGTCAGCAGCCCTGCACAGCTGCCCTCCTCTCTACTGGTCTTGGATCTGATGTACTGGATGGTCACACGCTCGTCGCAGCAGCAGCTCTGCCTCGTCAAAATTGTTCGGGTGTGTGCTTTTACCATGCCAAGTTTGGCTCCAAGGCAAAACTATGCCGCTCTCTATGCAGCTTTGGTGTAGTGGGAAACATCAAGGCTGGCGCTCACTAGTGGCCGTGAGCGTCGGCCATGCCGGCAGGCTGCTCTGCATCAAAGACTCCGTCTCCGGCCGACGTTTCCTCTGCGCCAAAGGGGCGCAGCGGAGTCTACTGCCTGCTTCACAGGAGGACGTGGTGGCGGACAACCACGCCCCCCCCCCCATGGAGGCTGCCAATGGAAGCCCTATCCGTACGTACGGCACAAGGCGAGTCGAACTGTGTATTTGGGGGCATCGCTTTGGCTGGGACTTTGTGATGGCCAAGGTCGCTGCCCACCTTCTCTTCCACAGCAAAGCACGGTGTCGAGCACAACATTGACACCACTGGCCCACCCGTATACGCCCGCGCTCGTTGCCTCGAGCCCAGCAAGCTTGCCGTAGCCAAGACGGAGTTCGAGTCCATGGAGTGCCTGGGGATTGTTCGATGCTCCAACCGTCCTTGGGCCTCCCCCCTGCACCTCGTCCACAAACCAGGAGGGGGCTGAAGTCCTTACGGGGACTACCGATGGGTCAACGACTGACCGCTACGCGGTGCTCCATATCTAGGATTTTTCAGCACACCTGGCTGGCAAGGTCATGGGGGATAGCAAGCAACCTTGACGCACTCCTATTCTTGTCCTAAACCACTCTCCTATGTTGTTTTGTAGGTATACCACGCTTGTGGATGTCTTGTATAAGTTCTCAATGACTGCAATTATATTCTCATTGATGTTATAGAGTTTCATGGTTGCCCAAAGCGCTTCATGCCACACGCGGTCGAATGCCTTCTTAAAGTCGATGAATACGTGGTAGAGATCCTGTTGGTGTTGCTGGTACTTTTCGCACAGTATCCGAAGATTGAATATTTGTTCTGTGGTGCTGCGACCTGGTCTGAATCCAGCCTGTTCTTCTGCTATTATCTTTTCGGCTTGGGGCATTAGTCTTCTTAATATAACTTTTAGCATTACCTTACTGGGATGGCTGATGAGGCTGATAGTGCGGTAGTTTTGGCAGAGCTGGACGTTGCCTTTTTTGAGAAGGGTGATGTTAGGGTTTTCCAGGTTATCTTTATCATAGGATTATGTTGGAATGCAACAGGCAATAAATACCTTACCTTGTCCTCCTTATCACAAGATCGTAAAACATCCCCTGAGATGTTTAGACTAGAGGACAAGGGCTTTCTATTCAGCCCACTCATACCCCCACTCTGTTCCTCCTAATAAATATGCCCTTGCAGGAAGGAGACCTTTCAGACTTCATTCGATAATCGCTGTTCAGACAGCGACGAATGGACTCTCCACCTGCAGGTGTCTAAAAGAACTTGCTTGTCTTCTGTTTGGTTCTTGCAAAATAAGTTGGAGTGAGCAAATCTCTAACATTTTGGTGCCGTGACCCGGATCCTCATACCCACCATCTGACCGGCGAAGGAGGACGTGCTGCATTGTCGACAAGCCAGCGTCCATTAGGAGGACCTGGAAAAGAAAGTCCTGGGAAGAGAATTCTTCGCTGGGCCAGCATCTTAGGTCTGCCTTCGTCTGACAGAGGTGGATTGACGGGATCCGGCGGTGCAACGAACCAGGGGACAAGTAAGTTAAAGCGCTAAAGATACGGCTTTGGTTTGTCCGGGCTATGAGATTCGGCTTTGGTTTGTCCGAGCTATGAGATTCGGCTTTGGTTTGTCCGAGCTATGAGATTCGGCTTTGGTTTGTCCGAGCTATGAGATTCGGCTTTGGTTTGTCCGAGCTATGAGATTCGGCTTTGGTTTGTCCGAGCTATGAGATACGGCTTTGGTTTGTCCAAGCTATGAGATACGGCTTTGGTTTATCCGAGCTATGAGATACGGCTTTGGTTTATCCGAGCTATGAGATACGGCTTTGGTTTGTCCGAGCCATGAGGCCTAAAAAAGCGCTGGAGTTTGTGTGATTGAGTGTGTGACGGGTAGGATAAATTGACTAAAAAGCAGTTCTAGCGTTGATCCATGGCAATAAAACAGGCTAGTAATCTGTTGGAAGGTCAATTTAAACCTGCATTGAGGATCCTCAAAGAAAAAAAAATTGAAAAAAATTGTAAAACCTTAAGCTACTAAAATTAAGATGGGAAATAAGAACGGTAAATCGCTTGCTCTGCTCTTCTTTAAAACGAGAAGTTCATGGCAAGTAGATTTCTTAATTGTATGCAATACATGCTGAAGTGGAAGAAAATGTATGGAGTACAAGGAAATTTGAAATGTGGAAGAAGTGGTAGAAGTGCTAGAGTGTGGTTGAAAGCTTCACAAGAAAGAAGAGAACAAATCCAAAAGACAAAAGATAGAAAGTTGAAAAGTGATGAGGCCGCCATTCAATTGAGATTTGAAAAATAATTCTGGGTACATAGTGGCATCCCATTCAATGATACAGCTGAGAGTGCTTATCAACAACAGCTTAAAAATGCGCTCCTCACTAATTTCCGCCCTGAAATAGGCAACTGGGTGAGGAAACATTTGGTGGAAGTGGATGTTGCAAGTGTGACAACAACTATGCAATGGGCCAGACATGCTGAAAGAGTGATCAAAAAAGGCAAAAGTTCTGATGTATTTCATCTAGATAATGATGATGATGAACTAGATGAAGATACAACAGTCTTCTTCCAAGGGTCCCAGCAAGGCAGAGGAGGAGGTAGAGGCCAACAAGCTCAAAAATAGGATGAGTTGCAGGATTTACGATATAAAAACGAGACCGCTGTTATTAGGAGAATTTGAAGTTTGGTAAATAAACATTACCAGCAAATTGATGGAAGCAGCTACATTTGGAAATAGTCTTACAAGTTTTTACGTCCCAGCTTGTCATTCTCAGTGTCAGAGTCCCTGAAACCCAATCCGAGACTTCGCCTGCAGCCGTGAACAACCACAAAATGGTGCCTGGCTCTGAAGCACCTTTGACCTTTGGCGAAGGACAAGAAAAGACTGCTGTTGTGCTTGGAGGAGGACAAGTACACTCCGGAGGAAATACAACATCCTCGGGGACGGAAAAGACAGTGAAAAGCGGAGGAACTCACAATGATGAAAATTGACTCATTTGAACAATGGACTCATTCAAGAGTGATGGATGGGGTCGCTCTGAAGCAACAACAAAAGAACACCAACTTAATAGGGTGAAGTGCGGCAAAAAGATATGGACTTGGAGTGTCTGACAACCAAATCGCACTCCTTGCTACGGCGTTCCCAAATTTGGTGAAGCTTGGTTCAAAGTGGAAGGGAGGTTCATTGTGCACTGAGTTTGACAGAACTGAGGAGATTTGATAAATAAATAAATAAAAATTTGAAAAATACGTAGGGCTACAGATTATAATCAGAGATTGAACGGATTTGGATAAAACAAATAGGCTAAAACGGTAGGAAACAAGAGCAAGATCTTATATTTTGGCTCATCAAGCTTAAAACGTAGAGGTCGAGTTATATAAATTTTAGAACAGGACATTTGGCAGTCAGGAGGAAGCTAGGTTGCTCGATGTACCTACTCAATACAATAGTAAGTTCTTTTTATACCACAGTGGAGGTTGGATGGTCAGAAAGTTAGGTACGTTCAATTTTTAACATTCACACAATCATGCATAGGAGTCACAAGGCAACAGTTAACAAGACAATGACTGCAATACGGGCCACCTACGACTGCACCGACATGGAAAAGTAGAAGTGAGAGAGCAGAGTATGGGATTATATGCTAAAACGTCTGCTATACAGTTACCAATAGGAGATTCTGTCAAGAGAAGCTACATGAGAGATGGATTAGAATCTCTTTGTCTGCGTGTGTGCGTGCAGATGTGTGTGTGTGTGTGTGTGTGTGTGTGTACACCCTGTGTGGGTGCGAGCGTGTGAGGACAAAGAAGGCATGGATAAGACAATCTCTTTTAAACCAGGAGGCAATAAATGGGAACGCCCCTGTCATAAATAGTTTTTGGTTAAAGGGAATCATTAGGAAGTGTCCAAACTCTTCCCGCAAACATTCCTATTTGCCAGTTAAATGGGCACTACAATTGACTACGAGAGTTGCAAACAACAGATGAAGAGCAGTCCTTGGCAGATTATATGATCAGGACGCTCAAACTGTGTCAAAGACAAATTTACTGCCGCTTGATCTTTCCTCCTCACAGGTCGACAACCCCATCAATCCAGGAGACTGGGTCTACATCGAGGTCATCAAAGGAAGGAACTGGGCCAGCCACGACGGGAGGGAGCATTCCAAGTCTTGCTGAGTACACATGTTGCACCCAAGGTTGCAGGACCCACAAATGCATTAACGACGACTGCTCTCCAGGAGGAAACTGGATGGGAGCTTTGGACATCACCGCTGTGTGCCAGGATGAGAGAGCCATTTTCAAGGTGTAAGGGCACTACTACCAACATGGCTGCACCATCGGACGGGACCTACTTCATTCAGAAGTTCAGAGGCACTGCCTCACCTGCATTCTATGAGTGCACGTGCCTGTTCAGTACGGATCATGGTTTTGTGGTCACAAGAGTTGTCCGATGCTGCCTGCCAACTGGACACGAGTGTGTGCGCCGGTGTGTGTGACAGACCTCACCTACAGACTAGAACATCATCAGCTGACGAAAACACGGGCACATATACAACTTCTTAGACGTGACAGATGTGATAATGATAATGAGACGTGGATTGCGTAGATGCTGTTCTGTTGAGCATGTTTTACAGAAACTTGATGATTTGACCACCGAAAATGCTTCACAAGTGATGGATACAATGATGTACTGTTTCTGTGTTTTTGTTTTTTATTGATAGCATTCTGGTCGCCTTAAGGCAAAGGGACCGTGTAAGAATTTTCCTGCTAATAACATCTGGCCAGCAGGTTTTTCGCTTACACAATAAGTTTGATCTGGGGTATTAAGGTAATGCCTCATCTTCACTGGAAAGTGTTGCTATCATTGTTTGTTGTTTTTATTTTTCCTATTCTTCTTTCTTCATTATACATATATATGTGTTTTTTTCTTACTTGTCTTTGTTGTTTGGGGTAGCATAATCATATGATAAAACAGGAGGGAGATGTTAGGGTTTTCCAGGTTATCTTTATCATAGGATTATGTTGGAATGCAACAGGCAATAAATACCTTACCTTGTCCTCCTTATCACAAGATCGTAAAACATCCCCTGAGATGTTTAGACTAGAGGACAAGGGCTTTCTATTCAGCCCACTCATACCCCCACTCTGTTCCTCCTAATAAATATGCCCTTGCAGGAAGGAGACCTTTCAGACTTCATTCGATAATCGCTGTTCAGACAGCGACGAATGGACTCTCCACCTGCAGGTGTCTAAAAGAACTTGCTTGTCTTCTGTTTGGTTCTTGCAAAATAAGTTGGAGTGAGCAAATCTCTAACAGGTGATAATAAGTGATTGTGTCCATGATGTTGGCCACTCGCCTGTTGTCCAGATTTTGTTGCAGATAAGTAAAAGTGCATCTATGATCGGGTCACCCCCCGCCTTGATCAGTTCCGCTGTGATGTTATCCACGCCTGGTGATTTTCCTGGTTTTAGTGACTGTACTGCTGAAACTATTTCTTCTCGCAGTATAGGGTCCTTGTGATTGTTTGTTGCTGCAGGGGCAGTAAGGACTTTTGGGTTGCCTTTTATTTTATGTGTGTATAGTTCGGAGCAGTATTCTGTCCATCTCTTTCTCACTTGTGTTTCTTCGGTTAAGCAATTCCCTTTGGAGTCTTGTATTATTGTGGTCCTTGATCGCTTTGTGGTGGTGAGGTCTTTGATTGTCTGGAAGGCCTTTTTACTGTTGTTTTTGAGTAGGCTGTCTTCAATATCTTTGCACTGATCTCCAATCCACGCTTCTCTCGCTTGGTTTATTTCTTTTTTAACTCGTAGGTCGGTCTTTCTGTATTGTGTCAGGCCCTCTGTTGTGTTCTTTTTCCATCTCAGCTCTCTGCGTTTATCACATAGCTCCAATATTTCGTCAGTTATCCATGGTTTCTTCTTCGGGCGGTGTTTTCCGATAATGTCACTAGCTGTTTCACTGATGGCTGAGGTAAAGGAGTGTGTTAAAGATTCTACATCTACATCTTCATTCAATGCGAGTAGTGGTGCAAATTTTCCTCCGATGTTGGCCTTGAAGGATTCCAAAATGGTAGGATCTTTCAGCTTTTCTAGGTTGAATTTTAGTCTGGTGCCCCCAGCTTTCTGGATCTTTTTCAGACGTAGGGAAAAGGTCATCATTACGAGGCTGTGGTCACTTCCAATATCTGCTCCTGGGAATGTTCTTGTCCTTGCGATGTTTACACTAGATTTGAAGCGTTGTTGGATCATGATATAGTCAATTTGGCTTTGGTAAAGTCCTCCTGGGCTGAGCCAGGTCATTCTTCTTGATTTCTTGTGTGGCCCCAGAGTGTTCATGATTTTAAGTTCATTCAAGCTGGCAAATTCAAGAAGCCGCAGCCCTCTGTCATTTGAGATGTTATTACAGTAGGGTCCACATGTACTTTTCCAGTCGTTGAAGGCATCCTTACCTATCTTTCCATTCCAGTCACCCTGCACGACTAATATGTCTTTTTTTGGTGTTTCGTCAATTACTTTTTGTAGTTGATGGTAAAAGTCTTCGACTTCTTCATCTGGGTGGTCTGTTGTTGGTGCATACGCTTGTATTATGGTGAGGTTGAAAGGCAGTGATTTCAATCGTATGGTTATGATCCGGCTGTTGATGGGTTGGCATGCAATTACTGCCCCTGTGACCTCTTTGTTAACAAGGAACCCTACTCCATGTTCATGGCGGTCTTCTCTGCCACTAAAATAGAGTTTATGATTCTCTGGTGTGGTTCTTTCTCCAAAATTCTTGTAGCGCACTTTGCATAGACCTAAGATGTTCCATCTGTATCATTTCATTTCATGGTCCAGTTGTTCCAACTTCCCAATACCCCTGAGGGTCCGCACATTCCATGTGCCAATGACGATGTTGGTCCTGGCACGGATGCTCTTATTTGATCCATCAGTAGCATATTTTCCACTCCCGCCCTGACAGCCCTCGACGGAAGAGGCGGTCCTTTTTAACCCGGGCGACGACCGAGCCGGTATGGAATTTTTTGTAACTGTCGTTCTCTCTTGCGGTGTGTCTTGGGCATTGTCGCGTGGCGGAGCCCATCCCTCTCCACGCCAGACCACAGCCGATGTCCTCCCACTCGGAGGCTCACCCTGGTCCCGAACACATAGCCGGGAGTGATCTAATATTCATAAAACCGAATTTAAGTGTAATCGGTTGATCAGGGTGCGTATCTATCGAAGGATTTTTAAATGGGATGCGAGTAAAATTGTGTTCTCTAGGCCTAATATCACCTCTGAAAAGTTTATTAGGGCGGTGGGATGAAACGACCGTGGGAATTTGATGATGAATATTTGTTACACATGTGAAGTTATCTAAAACAGGCACCGTTTCATTAGCAAGACCGGTCGGGACGGAGTGATTGGATTTGTCTACTACCCCAGTAGAAAGTGTGTTTATGTGTACTGCAGCACTATTTAAACTGTCGCGCTCTAGTCTACACGAGGAGCTATGTGTATGCTAAAAGTCTAGCCTAGCGCTAGTTAACTTTAACTTAACAGACTCCAAACCCATCCTCACAGGTGGTCTAATCACCTGTGCCCTGGCCTGCTCTAGAGTGACCTGTCATGAGAGCCTCAAACAGTAATCTATATTCCTAGAAAGAGTGAAGGCGCCTTCACGGTTAGGATGAAGGCCGTCCTTCCTCAGCAGGTCGGGGCGGCCCCAGAAGGATGAGCAGTTATCTATAAAATACAGTCCCTGCTTTTTACAGAACCCAGCCATCCATCGATTAAGGGAGACTAATCTACTAAACCTCTCATCAGTGCCTCTCCCAGGCAGGGGGCCAGAGACAAATACTCGATGCCGACTCATCTTTCTGGCAAGATCACAAGTCCTCGCTATGTTTTTCTTTGTGATCTCTGATTGTCTCATCCTAATATCATTGGAGCCGACGTGTATCACTATGTCCGAGTAGCTAGTGTTGGTGGAACTACGCTGTTGACTAGGCCTATTGCGAGTCAGCTCCCTAAGATTACCTTCTATGTCGGGTGCTCTGCCCCCAGGAATATACATTACCGTGGCTGGATTTTTAAGCGTAATGTTTCGGCTAATGGAGTCGCCTATGACCAAAGTGCGAGGGCCAGTAGACCGAGATGACTTTGGACGGCTATTCGTCTTACCTGGCTCATCGCGATTAGCAAGCCGCTTGGGGCTAATGCTAACCGGGCTAGCGGGCTGACTACAGCCCGCGTCTGTGTCCGCTGCAACTACTGTTATCACACTATTCTGCTCTAACTGGCGGACACGTCCCTCTAGCAGAGACAACCTCTGTTAGAGATTTGCTCACTCCAACTTATTTTGCAAGAACCACAGGGTAGACAAGCAAGTTCTTTTAGACACCTGCATGTGGAGAGTTTACTCGTTGAAGGAATGAAGTCTAAAAACTCTCCACCCTGCAAAGGCATATTTATTAAGAGAAACAGAGTGGGGGTAAGAGTAGGTTGAATAGGAAGCCCTTGTGCTCTAGTCAAAACATATCAGGGGATGTTTTACGACCTTGTGGGGGATGGGACAAGGTAGGTTATTTATTACCGATTGCATTCCAACATAATCATACGATAAGGATAATCTGAAAAACCCTAACATCTCCCTCCTGTTTTATCATATGATTATGCCACCCCAAACAACAAAGACAAGTAAAAGAAAAAAAAATGTGTACATGTATAACGAAGAAAGAAGAATAGTAAAAATAAAAATACAAACAATGATAGCAACACTTTCCAATGAAGATGAGGCATTACCTTAATACCCCAAGATCAAACTTATTGTGTAAGCGAAAAACCTGCCGGCCAGATGTTATTAGCAGGAAAATTCTTACACGGTCCCTTTGCCTAAGACGACCAGAATGCTATCAATAAAAAACAAAACAAAAACACAGAAACAGTACATCATTGTATCCATCACTTGCGAAGCATTTTCCATGGTCAAATCATCAAGTTTCTGTAAAACATGCTCAACAGAACAGCATCTACGCAATCCATGTTTCATTATCGTAATCACATCCGTCATCTCTAAGAAGTTGTATATGAACTTGGGCTACAGTAGAGGACACAAACTTCGACACAGCAGACTTCAAACATGGGATGACGCAGGACTTAAACAAGCACAACACCACCAGCACAACAAGCACAGGAGACAGCAATTTCAAAAGCAGTTGCCACCAGTTACCAGAGAATAGCCACGAAAAGAAATCAAACTGATGTGGGACCTTTTCATTAGACATGGCCTGCTGTAAGTTCTTCAGTGAATTCATGGCGTCGTTGATGTGGGTGTCATTTTCTCTTGGTATGTATGTGCAACAGGAAGTCCCAATGATGTGGCACACACCATCTTGTGCTGCCGTCAACAAGTCCAGAACCATCCTGTTTTGCAAGACTATCAGTCTAATAGCCTGAATCTCTCTATTTTGTTCATCGTTGATTTGCAGTGAGAGATTCACAAAGGATTGAAAACGATAGTTCAGTGTCTCGATGAAGAGCGATAGTTTCCCAACCCCAATCTGAGGAAAGAGCGGAATGTTAGGGTTTTCCAGGTTATCTTTATCGTAGGATTATGTTGGAGTGCAACAGGTAATAAATACCTTACCTTGTCCTCCTTATCACAAGGTCATAAAACATCCCCTGACATGTTTAGACTAGAGGGCAAGGGCTTTAGCCAGCCTACCCATACCCCCACTCTGTTTCTCTTAATAAATATCCACGTGCAGGAAGGAGGGCAGATTTCATTCCTGTAGCGAGTGATCTCTCCACCTGCAGGTGTCTAAAAGAACTTGCCTTGTCTCTGTGTGGTTCTTGCAAAATAAGTTGGAGTGAGCAAATCTCTAACATTTTGGTGCCGAAACCCGGGCCCCTCATACCCATCATCTGGCTGACGGAGGACGACGCGCTGTACACCGTCGACGGGCCAGCGTCCATTAGCCGGACCTGGTAAAGAAAGACCTGGGAAGGAAATTCTTCGCTGGGCCAGCATCTTAGGTCTGCCTTCGTCTGACAGAGGTGGATTGACGGGACCCGGCAGTGCAACGAACCAGGGGACAAGTAAGTTAAAGGCTTGAAATTGTGTTGTGTTGTTAAACGCGTAACACATAGAGGTGCACGGGAGATAGCTTGGGTTCAAGTCCCAGTGGAAGAAACAGGCTAAGAAAGGCAGAGCTTCTTTTTCGTTCATCGAAGAAGTGTGTAGACTCTTCTTTGTCTGTTTTTCCGAGCTGAGGGATCTGGCTTGGGTTAAAGTCCCAGTGGAAGGAACGTGCTAAGAAACACGGAGCTTCTTTTTTGTTAATCAAAGAAGGGCGTAGATTTTTCTTTGTATGTTTTTCCAAGCCAAAGAATAGCTTGGGTTCAAGTCCCAGTGGAAGAAACGGGCTAAGAAAAACAGAGCTTCTTTTTCTTAATTGAAGAAGGGCGTAGATTTTTTCTTTTGTCCGTTTTTCCAAAGCTGTTTGGGAGGGTTTTACACCCATCCCTGGATAGGCCTAAAAAAGCGCTGGAGTTTGTGTGATTGAGTGTGTGACTGGTAGGATAAATTGACTAAGTAACAGTTCTAGCATTGATCCACGGCAATAATACAGGCTAGTAATTTGTTGAAAGGTCAATTTAAACCTGCATTGAGGATCCTCAAAGACATAGTTAAATAAATAAATAGTAATAAATAGTAATAATAATAATAATATTATTTTTGAGAAAAAGAAATTGTATAACCTAGAACTACTAGAATTAAGATGGGAAATAAAAACGGTAAATATCTACCTCTTGACGGAGATGAGAAGTACATGGCGAGTAGATTTCTTAATTGTATGCAATATATGCCGAAGTGGAAGAAAAAGTATGGAGTAGAAGGGAAGTTGAGAGTTGAAGTGTGGAAGATAGTAGTTGATGTTTTAGAAGAGAGTGTGGATAAAAAGAAAAATGGACTGAAAAAGAAAAGAAAAGAAAGAGAATTGGATTGTGCTAAAGTGTGGTTGAAAGCTTCACAAGAGAGAAAAGAACAAATCCAAAAGACAAAAGATAGAAAGATGAAAGGTGATGAGGCTGAGACTATGTTTGTCAGGCCGGAAGACAATGAGGCCGGAGTGCGCAGGCGCACTGCCGCGGCCACGGCTCCCGCCGACGCTGAAGGCGCAGCTCGAGCAGAGGAGCAAGAGGGGCCTTCCGCTCGTACACAAAACTTGTATCCAAGCTTAACAAACCTGCAGCCCCCCCCCCCATATAACAGCAAAAGAAGTCAGGGTCACATTACTAGAAGTCCTGTACAAACAAGAAGTTTGACCACTGCTGCTAGATTTTCTCAAAATTTAGACAAGGTTGATGTGTGCCCAATGATACAGGTGCCAAACCCTAATGTAGGGGAAGGCCAACCCCCACATACATATGTTTTCCGGCCATGGACATTGGAAGAGGCAAGAAAAGCTGTTGAAGGGGTTACCCCTGTTGCTGAAGACCCAGCTATATGGGCAGAGGACATGGCTGGAATTATACATTCCTATAGACTGAATGGACATGAGGCAGGAGAAGCTGCAATGTCCTCCTTGGGAAAAGACTGGGCAAAGGTTAGAGGAAATTATACAGGTAGAAATAATCAAGGGCCTTTTCCCTATCCCGTTGAGGGAAATCAATTGGGAGAGGAGTATGCAGCACAATGGAATGGTCTTGTGCAAAGAGTGCGAACTATATTTCAAAGACGAGCGAATTATGGTCATTTGGCAGGAATAAAACAGAAGCCTGGCGAAGATACTGATGATTTTCGTTTGAGATTTGAAAAAGAATTCAGGGTGCATAGTGGCATCCCATTCAATGATACAGCTGAGAGTGCTTATCAACAACAGCTTAAAAATGCGCTCCTCACTAATTTCCGCCCTGAAATAGGCAACTGGGTGAGGAAACATTTGGTGGAAGTGGATGTTGCAAGTGTGACAACAACTATGCAATGGGCCAGACATGCTGAAAGAGTGATCAAAAAAGGCAAAAGTTCTGATGTATTTCATCTAGATAATGATGATGATGAACTAGATGAAGATACAACAGTCTTCTTCCAAGGGTCCCAGCAAGGCAGAGGAGGAGGTAGAGGCCAACAAGGTCACAGGCCGCCATATAAATCAAAACCCCCATCAGATACAAACTGTTGGAACTGTGGGAAACGAGGACACTTTGCAAGGGAGTGTCGTTCTGCAAAACAATATCAATCAAAGGGTGCAGGGAGGGGCAGAGGAAAGGCCAAATTCTCAGCATGACTAGACCCCCCCATTTGACCCCTGGTGCTCCTATAGAGGAAGAAATAGTAGATGTCCATACAGCGTGGGACATTCTGAGTACATTAAAAGAAAAACCATATGTTACTCTAAACATTGGAGGCAGTGATGTCGAGTTTTTGTGTGATACTGGGGCTTGTAAAACCGTGATAAAAACTAAAGTCCCAAATCTAAAGGCCTCCCAAAATACTATTTGGGTGAAATCTGCTGATGGGCAGGTACACAAGGAGAGTATCTCTAATCCAGTTGAAGTGAGAGATAAGGAAACTGGAAGCATGGCTTCAGTTTCGATTGTCCTATCCCCAAAATGTCCCATAAACCTGTTGGGACGAGATCTGATGACTCGGTTGGGAATTGCAATAATTCCAGTAAAGGATGGCATGCGAGCATGTAGAGTGAGAGATGTGGACTCATATGCTGCACAGGCAGGTGAACAGATTTGCTGCTCCTATGCCATCCCTCCTGAACGAAATCCTAAACTCCCAAGCAGATTGCTGGGTGAAGCTCGAAAACAATTGTCCCAACCTGAATCAGAAATGACTTGTACTGAATTACATGTCACCATGAATATTCTCACTGATCCACAAGATGACTATATTGGAAGTTTTCTCAGCGACACAGAAGTAACTTTAACAATCACTGCTCTGTACACTGATCGGAGGTCATTTGCGGCTGCCGCTGTACTCCTGCCCGCTCCTCAGAAAGATAGATACAAATTGTCGGCTGTACCCCACATCTCATTGTTTAAACCTCACAGTATAACGTGGGCAGATGTGGGTTCCCGAATTAAACTTGCTGGATCTGTGACTGATTATGAGGACAAAGGTGATGGGTGGAGCTACAGTACCAGTTGTGACGTGTGGAAGCAAACAGTGTGTGAAGTGGCTGTAGGCAGAGCAGGCGCTTGTGCGCTTCCCTGACTAGTTGACATTTGTTTGAGTGAAAAGGAGGAGGGGGAATTGGCTGGGCTTCCTGAAAAACTGTGGACCAAGGGCCCATCTGATGTAGGTCTTTTACGATCAATTTCCCCAGTACAGATCAAACCAAGATCAGAGTGGCGTCCGAGAGTTAAGCAATATCCTTTAAAACAGGAGGCAATAAATGGGATTGCCCCTGTTATAAATGATCTTTTGGCAGGAGGAATCATTAGGGAATGCCCGGATTCTCCTTGCAACACTCCCATTTTTCCAGTCCAAAAGGCCGACAAAATTAATTGGCGAATGATACAAGATTTACGAGCAGTGAATGATGCAGTGCAAACAAGAGCACCCAATGTGCCTGACCCACACACACTTCTGAACACTTTGAAACCTAATCAGAAGTATTTCACAGTAATTGATCTCAGCAATGCATTTTTCTCAGTGCCAATTCACCCAGACTCACAGTTTTGGTTCGCTTTTACCTTTAAAGGACAAAGCTATACATACACCAGATTGCCACAAGGATTTGCTGATAGTCCAACTATTTTCGTTCAAGCTATCATGGCCTGTTTGGCTGATTTTCAGATGTCAAACAAAAGCCAACTTCTAGTTTATGTAGATGATCTCCTGGTAGCCTCTGAAACTGAAGCTGCTTGCAAGGTAGACTCCTTAGCATTGTTACTGTTACACTATAGGGAATGAAGTGAGCAGAAATAAGTTACAATGGGTCAGACAGGAAGTGAACTATTTAGGTCACACTTTGTCGGCTTCTGGAAGACAGATACAAAGAACCAGAAAGCAGATTATTTCAGATACACCGAAACCTGAAACAAAAAAACAAATGATGTCATTTTTTGGGCTCTGCAATTACTGCAGAGCATGGATCCCATATTATGCGGAAAAAACACAACCGCTGCTGGATATTGTGCATGGAGTTCCCATGACAATGACAGAAAAAATCATGTGGACACCAGCAGCGGATGATGCTTTTGTAGTGCTGAAACAGGCTCTGATAGAAACCACAACTCTTATCTTGCCAGACTACAATAAAACCTTTGTGCAAACAGCAGACTGCAGGAATGGTTTTATGACCTCAGTGTTACTGCAGAGTCATGGCAGCAAACTAAGAAGCAGCTGCAGGGAGACATGGCCATGAAACTTTTTTAATGGGTTCAGAGGACACACAACTCATAGATAAGACTGTACTGACAGATATGCAGGGCAATGCTCCAATGGTGGAAAAACGAATGTGGACGACAAAAGGTGCAATAGTGGATACAGATAATATCCACCGCATCAATGACAAACCTGTTTTACCAAAATCACTTTTTAAGGCAGCAGCGCTTGCGACACATGGGCCTTGCCATGTGTCGACAGGAGGGATGAAGTCCATCATAGATCAACAATTCACTACCTTTGGTTTAGATGCTTACTTAAAAAATTTTTGTAAAGCATGTCCTGTTTGTGTGAAACATAATCCACAAGGAAACATGAGACCTAAGAGAGGCTCATTTCCAAAACCCTCTTATCCATTTCAAATCATGCATATGGATTTTATTGAACTCACACAAAGTGGACCTTACAAATACTGCCTAGTGATGATTGATGCATTTTCAAAATGGGTGGAAGTAGTTCCATCTAAACGCGCAGATGCCTTAACAGTGGCAAAAGCTATCTGCAAAACCATCATACCAACTCATGGCATCCCCCAAACCATTTACAGTGACAATGGTCCACACTTTGTGAACCAAGTTGTGCAGAACATGGCTGTACACCTTGGAATAACGTTAAAAAACCACTGTGCTTGGCATCCTTCGAGCGCAGGCCTGGTTGAACGGGCAAACTTTACCATCAAAAGCAGGTTGAAAAAATGCATGGAAACAACAGGCAGACCTTGGCCAGAGTGCCTCAACTTAGTGAAGCTCTATATGAGAATTACTCCCACTTCAGAAGGACTAACACCTTTTGAAATCATACATGGGAGACCATATAGACTACCAGTGTTCCCTGCAGATTTGCAAAAAGCAGATGAAGAACAGACCTTGGCAGATTATCTAATCAGGACGCTCAAACTGAAAGATGTGTCAAATGCAAATTTACTGCCGCCTGATCTCTCTCCCTCACAGGTGGACAACACCATCAATCCAGGAGACCTGGTCTACATCAAGGTCATCAAAAGAAAGAACTGGGCCAGCCCGCGGTGGGAGGGACCGTTCCAAGGTTTGCTTGCTACTCCCACGGCGGTAAAAATCTCTCAACGGCCCAGCTGGATTCACCTCAGCCACTGCAAGTTGCAGAGAGTGCTGGACCCCTAATTCGGAGTGGTGGGGAAGGCTGACTACAAAGGGGCCCCGTCGTTTAGGGCGAGGCGTCTCAATGTTGGTGAAGAATTCATCGATCCCCACTCCGCTAGGCGAGGGGATGTCCCAGTGTCTCTGCCATCCTAGTAGCAACGGGGCTCCATATGCCAGATGGATCCTCTGCTGCGTTGTGGTTGGAGCGTGCTATGGTCTATTGACTCATCTGAACAGACCAAATGACAATGTTGCCCGTGGTAAACGATGGTCACATGATGAGAACTTTGAGGACTGGTCATGGGACCCCAGAAACCCATACGAAACCAACACTTGGTACCGGTATGTCAGGTTCACTGTGAGAGCTCACACACAGGAGGGATGCTATGTGTGTTCGAAACTCCCCCCTTCCTCCACGCAAGTTCGCTTGGAGGCCAGAGCAATGAATGTCACTGAAGCAAAATGTATGGCATCCATGGGAGGAGTTGGATATCAGCACCGTGCCGTCGCAGTCAAAGATGCCGACCCTTACCGCCCTGGACTTGCTGACGGTGCCTGTGATCACCTATTCTGGACAAATCTCAATGTGACTGTTAAAGGACGAACAATACCACAAGTGGCCTACACAGAAAGACCGGCTGGAGTGAATTACACATGTTACATCCAAGGTAACAAGACCCACGTCTGCATTAACGACGACTGCTCTCCAGGAGGAAACTGGATGGGAGCCTTGGACATCACCGATGAGTGTCAAGATAAGAGAGCCATTTCAGGTGGGGAGGGCTCTCCAACCAACATGGCTACACCATCGAACGGAACATACTTCATACAGAATGGCTGGTGGCTTTGTGGTCACAAGGTTTATCCGATGCTGCCCGCCAACTGGACAGGAGTGTGTGCACCAGTGTGGGTGACAGACCACACCTACAGGATACGACACCATTTGTTGACAGGAGCACGTAACTCTACTGGACGTCGACGCAGAGCAGTTGCAACCTTTGACCCTCATGACCCTGTCTGGGGTGCGAACGTTCCAGAGGACCATAAGGTATGGTCTGCCGGAGACAAAGTTGTCCTTGCGCTCTTCCCTCAGATTGGGGTTGGGAAACTATCGCTCTTCATCGAGACACTGAACTATCGTTTTCAATCCTTTGTGAATCTCTCACTGCAAGTCAACGATGGACAAAATAGAGAGATTCAGGCTATTAGACTGATGGTCTTGCAAAACAGGATGGTTCTGGACTTGTTGACGGCAGCACAAGGTGGTGTGTGCCACATCATTGGGACTTCCTGTTGCACATACATACCAGGAGAAAATGACACCCACATAAACGACGCCATGAATTCGCTGAAGAACTTACAGCAGGCCATGTCTAAAGACAAGGTCCCACTTCAGTTTGATTTCTTTTCATGGCTATTCTCTGGCAACTGGTGGCAACTGCTGTTGAAATTGCTGTCTCCTGTGCTTGTTGTGCTGATGGTGTTGTGCTTGTTTACGACCTGCGTTATCCCATGTTTGAAGTCTGCTCTGTCGAAGTTTGTGTCCTCTACTGTAGCCCAGGTTCATATACAACTCCTTAGAGATGACGGATGTGATGACGATGATGAAACATGGATTGCGTAGATGCTGTTCTGTTGAGCATGTTTTACAGAAACTTGATGATTTGACCATCGAAAATGCTTCGCAAGTGATGGATACAATGATGTACTGTTTCTGTGTTTTTCTTTTTATTTTTTATTATTCATAGCATTCTGGTCGCCTGTGGCAACGGGGCCGTGTAAGAATTTTCCTGCTAATAACATCTGGCCAGCAGGTTTTTCGCTTACACAATAAGTTTGAGGTAATGCCTCATCTTCACTGGAATGTGTTGCTATCATTGTTTGTTGTTTTTATTTTTACCATTCTACTTTCTTCATTATACGTATATATGTTTTTTTCCTTGCTTGTCTTTGTTGTTTGGGGTGGCATAATCATATGATAAATCAGGAGGGAGATGTTAGGGTTTTCCAGGTTATCTTTATCGTAGGATTATGTTGGAGTGCAACAGGTAATAAATACCTTACCTTGTCCTCCTTATCACAAGGTCATAAAACATCCCCTGACATGTTTAGACTAGAGGGCAAGGGCTTTAGCCAGCCTACCCATACCCCCACTCTGTTTCTCTTAATAAATATCCACGTGCAGGAAGGAGGGCAGATTTCATTCCTGTAGCGAGTGATCTCTCCACCTGCAGGTGTCTAAAAGAACTTGCCTTGTCTCTGTGTGGTTCTTGCAAAATAAGTTGGAGTGAGAAAATCTCTAACACGGAAGGACAACTTTGTCTCCGACGGACCATACTTTATGGTCGTCTGGAACGTTTGCACCCCAGACAGGGTCATGAGGGTCGAAGGTTGTAACTGCCCTGCGTCGACGTCCAGAAGAGTTGTGTGCTTCTGTCAGCTGATGATGTTGTATCCTGTAGGTGTGGTCTGTCACCCACACTGGTGCACACACTCCTGTCCAGTTGGCGGGCAGCATCGGATAAACCTGAAATGGCTCTCTTATCTTGACACTCATCAGTGATGTCCAAAGCTCCCATCCAGTTTCCTCCTGTCGAGCAGTCGTCGTTAATGCAGACGTGGGTCACGTTACCTTGGATGTAACGTGTAATTCACTCCAGCTGGTCTCTCTGTGTAGGCCACTTGTGGTATTGTTCATCCTCTAATAGTCACATTGAGATTTGCCCAGAATAGCTGATCACAGGCACTGTCTGCAAGTCCAGGGCGGTAAGGGTCGGCATCTTTGACTTTGACAGCACGGTGTTGATATCCAACTCCTGGATGCCGTGTCCCTGTAAAACAATGCTCTAGACTTTCCTGCTACGTTTCACACAATAATAATGATGAGTAAATCATCAGATACCTCTCGTGCATACACTCCAACAAACATTAAGTAGATGTGAGATAACTTGCATGAAGTCTACTTAACTAAACATTGAGTAAATATGGGATAAATTAAAAACTGTCTTTAGCTAGACAAAGAACAAAAGTGTTCTGTTCATAAATAGTGAGGGCCTCTCACAGATAAGACAAGGAAGGGAGTATAAGAACTCCCTAAAACCTGGCAGATGTGTTGGCCTTGAGCAAAGGTATGAGACCTCCGGTTCAGGCCGGCCAGCGCTTCTACAAAAGTAATTATCCTGACATTTCCCCACTGTTTATCACATATTTGCTCAAATTCAAACATCACCGTAAACAACCCCTTTTCTCGACTCTCAGTCGTCGGATCACATTCATGAGGACAAATATGTTTACACCAAAGGATAAATGTTGTGATGTCATCATTCAGAATCCCACGGATCTGGGAAAAGTCTGGTAACACAGATGCAGGAATTTTGCCATCAACATCATCATGTTGCCGCTCAGACATTAGGTATATCTGAGCAATCTCGTCCTCCATGGGCGATATTACTGTAGTGACGAGATGATTAAACAGAGCACGAAGACACGGTATGCAACATCCATACAAGGTGAGCATAGCAGCAACACTGCAACTGATGGTAAAATTGAGGACACAATGGTGTTATACTTCCCAAAAGCATTCATCCACTTGTAGTGCTCTTTCATCCTCGTTTTGAGGGATTGCAGGCCTGCAATCCGTCAGGCTCCCATCAGGGGCGATGTTGTTGGGGATGAAGGCGCAGCATTGTTCTCCAAACATTGCGCAGACGCCTCCTTTCTCAGACAACAACATATCATGAGCATTGTGGTTCTGGATCGACATTAGGGAAGGCGTGGCTAGCTGTTTATGCACTGCCTCGCGCCCCGCTTGTGTCCGTTTGCCCAATCTCTGCATGTTGTAATGGATGTAATTCATCCTGTCTACGTTCTTGTTCATCGTTCACCAGCAGCAAATGGAGGACTCCCATCCCGCTGCAATTTGGTCATTTAATTCTTATTAATCAGGAACTCCTCTAGGGACGCCAATTGCATCAATTTCGGTCAAATCATCGTCGCCTCTCAAATTTAAAGATATTTTGGTTTTTACCAGCTTTTTCCCCAGATCTTGGCATGTTGATGTATATACAATTTTGCTTGACTACATTCTCTGAAAGCAATGGCTTCTTTTTTTTCTTTTTTCTCTCAATGGATATTATATAGACTGCTCTGTCACACACTTCACAATCCAGTAGACGTGACAGATTTCACACAATCTTTGGTCAATGGCAACGGTACAACATAAATAATCGGTCGCAAATCCATACATATGACATATTCAATTTTTTTTTCTCTTTGCAGCTTGTTTTGCCATAAGCAATCAATTGTTTCTTTTTTCAGTTACTCTTATAGTTAGTTACCTGAAACAAATTATCCATATTCATTCTAGATATTCATCCCATTCTTTAACATCTACAGAGGTTGTTGACAAATGACATATAAACATCATACTTTCATGGCAGTCCAGATTCGACACAGCAGATCATCCTGCAAAGGTCAAATTGATCTTTTTTAAATTGGAGGCATTCAGTGTTTTTGTTTTTGTTGAAACAAGCTCTACAAAAAAAATTGTTTTGTTTTGAAAATGTTTTGAATATTAATCAAATCCACATGCTGACTGACCTGCCCCACTATCCCTCCTCTTGAGCCATGTGACACGCACCATGGCTCAATATTGCTCACCATTAGCATAGGTTCTTTGGTGGGGTAGGTCATTTATAGATGCCATTCTCTAATCTTGCCCCTCTTTTCGTCCATAATTGAATTTCACTCTATGGACTTTGTCGCTGCACATCTTTAAAAATGTTTCAGTGATCTAATCTGCTTCTTGTGTGTATAAAATTTGAAGTGTCTTTTGTGCTGCAGCTTTGTGGTTCTGTCTGCAAGCGTGTTACCTCTTGACACCTTATCAGTCTCGTGTGTGTGTGTGTACTGCACACGTGCACATAGCTACTTTTCGTGGCAATTGGACTGTTTTGACAACTAGCTTAGCAAGTAAATGGATGCCCTCCCCGAATGGGGAGTGACTCAGCTAGCAAATGATTAGACATTTTCACTTTCTTGTAGTTTCTTTAGTTACTTTTCAATCGTTTTCTCATTGTTTATCACAAGAATCTTAGAAATTTGAATACGAATCAAAACGTATGTTTTATTTTACTCAATTGTATGATTTAGAGAATCCATATGTAATAAAGTGTTGTATTACTACGTATGATTTCATCATCATTTAATTTGACTTTCTTTCCAAAACGCTTCTTAATTTCTCAGTTCACACATCTTCTACATGTGTTACTGGTTCTCCAGTTTTTTCTCTAGTTAACTATCAATCCAAAAGCTACGTTTTTCTTTTTAGCATTCAACCTGCTCAAAATCACTCTTTCATCAAAGTCACTCTACTAATTTTCTATAGTAGTCGCCAACGACTTCAACCATTCAACCTTTCATTCGGGCAATCATTCATCAATGCTTATCATATGCATCTCACACAGTCTCCAAAAAGGAGTCTTCTTATCACATTGGTCCCATTTCATCCAAGCTCACCACACAACATTCATATATTATTTTCAACTCAAGTTTCCTGGTAGAACAATCCACCAATAAAAAAAAAAACTAAAACAAACAACTGGCAAATTAATCAGATTTTTTTTTTTTTTTTAAATTTGAAGAATTCAATCTCTCAGATTTAGCTTGCATTTAGAATTTTGCATAATCTTATAACAGAACCAATCAATTATTCCTACTAAATGTAGCATTGCAAAATCTTAAATTCACAATTTAGCTCCTTCCAATTCCTGAAAGCATGTTCTGTCGTTTTTTTAACTCAGAATTTCTCATGAGGGCTTGACACTAACATGCACTAGTGTGGATTAGTTTCTGCTCGCAAACAGATTTCTCTCTTTTTCTTTCATTTTTATCTGTCAAAATTGTTTCTGTTCTGCGGTGTAAATTGAATAGACAACAGTCTAGCAAATTTCTTTATAATAAAAGTTTAGCCAATCTTCATCAACTTAACACATAGGCACACACATGCACAGCTCTCGCGTGCGGAAGGTAGGTCTCAGCAACATTGATTCGTCACAGGCTGGCCATTTCCTGTGGTCGATCATGAGCTGGTCCCTCCCATGCACACGAGGACAGCACATTCTAATTTTATTTATTTATCTTCTAGAAGCAAGTTGCATTTCTTTACCACTTGATTTGCATATTTTAACTTCAGTGTAACACAATTTGATCCCTATTCATTTGTAATTGGGCCTACAAACAGCATTGTCATACTTCATGTGTGGACAGGGGCTCTAACAATCTAAAAAGATTTTTGATAACCTGACAATGACATGTTTTGCTGTCATATGGGAGAGGTTTCAGATCTTTTAAATTTCGATACATGATTTGCATAGGACCGGAAACTCCTCTTTCCCCTTGCTTGAGCCGCGGCTCGAGCTGCGGCTTTGCACCTGCTCACAGGGGCCTTATTGTCTCCTGGTCTGACAAACACTTGTGACCTCATCAGTTTTCATCTTTCTAGCTTTTGTCTCTTGTATTCGTTCTCATCTCTTTGTGAAGATTTCAACCACACCCTAGCACTTCTACCACTTCAGCATGTATTGCATACAATTAAGAAATCTACTTGCCATGAACCTCTCATCTCAAAGAAGAGCAGAGCAAGAGATTTACTGTTCTTATTTCCCATCTTAATTTTAGTAGTTTAAGGTTTTACATTTTTTTTTTCAATTTTTTTTTTCTTTGAGGATCCTCAATGCAGGTTTAAATTGACCTTTCAACAGATTACTAGCCTGTTTTATTGCCGTGGATAAACGCTAGAACTGCTTTTTAGTCAATTTATCCTACCAGTCACACACTCAATCACACAAACTCCAGCGCTTTTTTAGGCCTCATAGCTCGGACAAACCAAAGCCGTATCTCATAGCTCGGACAAACCAAAGCCGTATCTCATAGCTCGGACAAACCAAAGCCGTATCTCATAGCTCGGACAAACCAAAGCCGTATCTCATAGCTCGGACAAACCAAAGCCGTATCTCTCGTGCACCTGTGTTTTTTTTTTACGCGTTTCACAAACAACACAATCACACAACTTCACGCACGGAGCCTATGGCAGGGCATTCAGACCATCACGGACTACAGGTCCGCGCCGCAGAGCTGTGAGGGCGACATCCGTCTGCTCAACGATCTGAACCGCTTCTTTGCTCGCTTCGATGCTCAGAACAGCACTTGCCCACTGAAGACGACTCCCCCTCCACACGAGCAGCCCCTGTGCCTCTCTGCTGATAGCGTGAGGAGGGTGCTTGGCCGCTATCAACACCCGTAAGGCGGCGGGCCCTGACAACATCCCAGGTCGAGCACTGAAGGACTGCACTGGGGAGCTGATGGCTGTCTTCACGGACATCTTTAACATTTCCCTGCAGCAAGCCATCGTCCTTTCGTGTTTCAAGGCTGCCACCATCGTACCTGTGCCGAAGAAACCTGCTCCGTCCTGCTTCAATGACTACCTTCCGGTGGCAGTGACACCCATCATCATGAAGTAAGTGCTTTGAGCGGCTTGTCATTGAGCACATTAGATCCATCCCCCCCCCCCCCCCCCACACACACACACACACCATAGACCCCTTCCAGTTTGCGTACCGAGCCAGACGGTCCTCTGAGGATGCCATCTGCTCTGCCCTACACTCAGCCCTCACCCGTCTGGAGAGGAGGGACTCGTATGTGAGATTGCTGTTTGTGGACTTCAGTTCTGCATTCAACACCATTGTGCCACAACGACTCATCTGCAAACTCGACAAGCTGGGCCTCAGTACCTACCTCTGCAGCTGGCTACTGGACTTCCTCTGTCAGAGGCCTCAGGTGGTACGTGTTGGCAACAAAATCTCTGCCAGCATCACGCTGAGCACGCCCGAAGGCTGCTCTTCACCCTGCTGACGCATGACTGCACTGCAACTTACGGTAGCGACCGCGTGCTGAAATATGCCGACGACACAACTCTGGTGGGTCTCATCACCGGGGGCGACGAGACTCAGTACAGGTCGGAGGTTGACCTTCTGGCCACGTGGTGCAGGGACAACAACCTCCTGCTGAACGTCAACAAGACCAAGGAGATTGTTGTTGACTTCCGGAAGGGTCACACCCAACACCTACCACTGACCATCGACGGTGCTGTGGCTGAGAGAGTGAGCAGCACCAGATTCCTGGGGGTGCACATCAGTGAGGACCTCTCCTGGTCCACCAACACCACATCACTGGCGAAGAAAGCTCAGCGCCGCCTGTACTTCCTGCGGGACCTCAGGCGTGCAAGTGCTCCTCCAGCGATCATGACTACATTCTACCGTGGCACCATTGAGAGTGTCCTCTCCAGTTGTATCACTGTTTGGGGTGGTAGCTGCACCGAATACAGCATGAAGGCCCTGCAGCGCATAGTAAACACGGCTGGTAAGATTATTGGTGCTTCCCTCCCCTCCCTGAAGGACATTTACACCTCCCATCTCACCCGCAAGGCGACCACGATTGTGAGTGATGTGAGTCACCCCGCTCACTCTTTGTTTGATCTTCTGCCCTCTGGGAAGAGGTACAGGAGCCTGCGCTCCGGCACCACCAGACTCACCAACAGCTTCATACTCCATGCTGTTAGGATCCTGAACTCTCTCCCCCCTTCTGCGTAGCGTCCTGTAGTTTTGCACTATATTCTGACTGTCTGCTGTATGCACACTTGCTCCATTTTTGCTCCTCTTATTTATTATATTATGTGTATTATTTATTCATCACTTTTATTTATTCATTGTTTGTGCCTTCTTGTTTTTATTTTTGTGTTGTCTACTTGTATGTATATTGTGTACTATGTCTTGTCACCGTGGGATAGTGGGAACATAACTTTGATCTCTTTGTGTGTCTTGGCATGTGAAGAAATTGACAATAAAGCAGACTTTGACTTTGACTTTTGAAATTCTTCCACCAGATCTATTTTATTAGTGATTGTTTTACCATTTTCCATGAAGAAGTCTGAGAAATAGGAGCTAGTCTTTTTGTTTCTAATAATTGAATTTGATATAGTCCATGTACCCTTTGTATTGGCTTTGTTGTTTTCTAGCACTCTATTATAATAATCCTTCTTACATGTTCTTAGTATATCAGTTTGTATAAGGAATTTATAAAACATAGAACAAGAGAAAAAGAAATCAAATATAAAATATATAACAACAAAGTTTTTTACAGGCATTTGATAGTCCCTTTGTGATCCATGGTTTGTCAGTATTTTTTGTTGTATATCAGCTTCTGTCATATATGGTCATAATCGTTTTCAAGAAAGAGTCATACGCGGACTCAATATCCATTGCTTCGTATATGTTTTGCCAATCCTGCCTCAGCAGTTCAGATCTCAATACTTCAAGGGTATCATCTGTTCTTACTCTCCTCTGTCTGAGTAAGTTTTCCTCCTTAGGCCTTTTATAATCACAGTCATAAATAACAAACGCTGGCAGATGGTGACTTATATCATTTATTAGTAGTCCACTTATCATGTTGTCTTCCAAGTTATTATTAAATATGTCATCTATAATTGTAGCTGATTGAAATGTTATTCTGCTGGGTTTTGTAATGGTCGGTTAAAGGACCATACGGTACATTGTAGCAGTGACTTCATCAATGGCTGGTAAATTATTAAGATTTAAAAGATCTATGTTGTAATCACCACAAATAAAAGTGACCTTCTGCTCAATGTTTGTAAAGATAGTTTCCATTATTTCCTTAAATGTATCTCTACTGAGGCTAGGAGCTCTATAAACATAGCTGACAGTGATATTTTTCTCTTTTCCATGTTTATCTCTATGTAAATACATTCACATATATCCTTAATGGCAGCAGTCATACGGTTGACAATCCTGAAACCTGGTTGTGTTTTCCAGAAAGGTGTGCAATGTCCGCTGTGAATTCCGAGATGTAAGTCAGCTGCCGCTGTTGCCTGCCAGAGCATGGTTGAACGACTTCGGACATTGCGAAAGTCAAAGGCTCGTGGTCCACAAAAACGGTGAACCGGCGTGCCTCCAGCAGTGAATGAAAGTGTGGGATGGCGAGGTACACACCAAGTAGCTCCCGGTTAAAGGTGCTATACTTCCGTTCACTGGGACACAACTGCCTTCTGAAACAGGCGAGCGGCTGCCAAGCATTACCCACCCATAGTTTGTAAACCGCACCAACTGCGTAGTCTGAGGCGTCCGTGGTAAGTTGGTTGGACAGAGGAGGCGGGATGGGCCAACATGGCAGCCTTAGCCAAGGCAGTCATAGCGTCTGCAAAAGCCTTGTCCCTTTCTGGGTTCCAGTCCACAGGGGTACATGGTTTGGGCAGCCCTGTGGAGAAAACGGTGGTAAAAGTTATCCATGCCAAAGAACTCCTGTAAGGCTTTGACAGTGACTGGGCACAAGAAAATAGTGATGACCTCTACTTTTGACGGGAGAGGACCGATCCCGTCCTTGGTGACTCTGTGCCCCAGAAAGTCCATGGTGGAAAAGTCAAACTCACACTTGACAGGATTGATGATGAGCCCGTGCTCTGTAAGGTGCTCAAACAGAGTGTGAAGGTGCAAAAGGTGCTCTGAAGGCGATGAACTGGCCATCCGGATATTGTCAAGGTACACAAACACAAAAGTCAGATCCCGTAACACGTAGTCCATGAGTCGCTCGAAAGTTTGAGCAGCATTTTTGAGCCAAACTGGTTTGCGCATGAACTCAGACAAACCGGATGATGTGATCACAGCTGTGTTTGGGATGTCGAGAGGGTGTGCGGGAACCTGAAGGAAACCGTCTTCGAAAAAATGACCTTGCCAGCCAGGTGTGCTGGAAAATCCTAGATATGGAGCACCGCGTAGCGGTCAGTCATTGTCACGTCGTTGACACGTCGTTGACCCATCAGTAGTCCCCGTAAGGACTTCAGCCCCCTCCTGGTTTGTGGACGAGGTGCAGGGGGGGAGGCCCAAGGACGGTTGGAGCATCGAACAATCCCCAGGCACTCCATGGACTCGAACTCCGCCTTGGCTACGGCAAGCTTGTTGAGCTCGTTGGGGGGGGGGGGGGGGGGGGGGCGTGGTTGTCCGCCACCACGTCCTCCTGTGAAGCAGGCAGTAGATTCCGCTGCGCCCCTTTGGCGCAGAGGAAACGTCGGCCGGAGACGGAGTCTTTGATGCAGAGCAGCCTGCCGGCATGGCCGACGCTCACGGCCACTAGTGAGCGCCAGCCTTGATGTTTCCCACTACACCGAAGCTGCATAGAGAGCGGCATAGTTTTGCCTTGGAGCCAAACTTGGCATGGTAAAAGCACACACCCGAACAATTTTGACGAGGCAGAGCTGCTGCTGCGACGAGCGTGTGACCATCCAGTACATCAGATCCAAGACCAGTAGAGAGGAGGGCAGCTGTGCAGGGCTGCTGTGCAGGGCTGCTGACTAGCCTAGACACACTTGACAGCCTCAGCTGAAACATCTCTGCAATCTGTGCTGGCAGTGTTGGCCAAAGCAGCTCTCACATGAGCAGGCAGTTGGCGCAGGAAAGGGTAGAGGTAAAGGAAATGTGGCTTGTGGTCACCCAGCAGATCGAGCATCCAGTCCATTAGTTCTGAGGGCTTGCTGTCACCGAGCCACTGAAAAGAGAAAAGCCTACAGGCCCTCTCAGTGCCAGACAGTTCAAACGTCTTTGGTAAGTATTCCTTCAGAGATTCATACTTTCTTGTCAGAGGAGGACGTTCAACAAGGCTCACCACCCTCAAAGCTGTAGAACGTCCAAGGGCAGATACCATGTAGTACTTTAAAGGCATAGAAAACGAGCTGAAAACTTCTCACATTCAGACTCTGTGGGCCATGTTTATTAACTGACCAAAGTACATCCCATGCGCATGACAGAAAAAGCGGTCACTGGGACTCTTAAAGGAACCACAACTCTAAATTTAATCAGAACCTCTTAACATATAACAGAACACACATATGGTAAAGTGAATTATGCCGTCCTTGGAGAAGGCACCACACAATCTTAAAAACACGGCACGTCCGGAATCCAAACCCACATATGAGTGGGGAATTCAGTTGGAATCTGTTAGAATGTCTATTATGCTGGTGAAAATACAAATATTTTGCTGTGGAAATATTGAAAATGTGTCCCTAGTTAAATTGAAAGATCATCACATGTAGAAGTTTACAATGTAAATCAGCTTCTTTAGTTCAGAATATCAAAACTGTTAATGTTTTCTTTTCCCAAGCATTTATATAGTCAGTGTCATTCATGGTTTTTGACTATAGCTCTTCTTAGTAAATGTTCTTAATGGGTGATGATCATCATATAGAGCAGGGGTGCTCACACATTTTCAGCTAGTCAACCTTCTCCAGGTAGGTATTCACGGAATAACCATCTTTGAAGAGATCTGGCTCGAACAGAACAGGCAATCTTGGTTGTCATATCCATGATCTCTTTCAATTTGAGCATTTTAGATCTCTTTCAATTTGAGCATTTTAGCGCTAAAACGTTTGTTGGTGGAGTATGCAGTGGTAGTTCAAGAAATCTGCAAAAGCATCATCCTGCCTGCATTTGGCAATACGCGGCCAACCATTGCGGGTGCTCCATCAATCGTAATAGACGGCAATTTGTATACTGGGAGTTTTCTCAATAAAAAATAAAATGACTGAAATTTGTCTTCTCGCTTTTTTTCTTTCATGGGAAGTACTGTCCACTCCTCTTGCAGTGAGGTCACTAAACACTATATGAATGAAAATGCACATCTGTGCTGTGTCACGCTCGTCAGTAGATTCGTCCAACTGCAGTGAAAAACACAATCACTGTTAACCTTCTAAATTTGCTGAATTACATACTCAGCCATGGCTTCACAGCACTGTGTAAACTGTATGTCTTCGCAGCTGCAGAGAAGAAGGGGTTAGGGCCTAATGATTAAGGTCAGTTCGTCATTGTGATCAATTTTAGGAGAGACTCTACGTCAAGAATGGATACTTTTCTGGTTGGTAGGCTTAAAGTTTTCAGTGAGATGAGTAAACAATGGAAATAATAATGGTGGCCACTCTAAACATTGATATTTGGGTCAGATTTTGACAATTTCAGTAGGGGTGTACTCACTTTAGTTGCTAGCATTAAACACATTCATTGTATATCGAGTTACTTAGAAGTAACAATAAATATACTTTGCTATCCAAGCTTTACAGTGACTACTTAACGTTGGATCAAAGTGTAATTTCTTCAGTGTTGTCCCATGACAAGATATAATCAAAACATTGCAGATATGAGAGGGGTGTACTCACTTGTGTGAGATACTGTATGAACATTACCCCATCCCGGTTCGCGAACAAATCGGGATTCGAACGAAAAATTCGAGATTTTTTTGCTTCAGTTGTCAAACAAAAATTCGGAGGTCGAACCTCGCGAGATGAGCCGAGAGGACTCGAGAAAACCCGACCGCGCGGCCCGGATGCCGACTGACTTTCTATGGCTTCCAGGGATGTGTGGTCAGTGGAGGCAAGGGAGGCCATGCCTCCCCTGTCATCATTAATAGGGGAAAAAACAAATTCAATTATTTGTATTATAAAGTAATTTTCTTTTCAATTTCAGTAGTTTTGTATCATTTTGAACCAAAATCGCTGAATTGTTATAGTTATGTTGAAACTAGACAAGTCGCTCGGAGCAGGCAACTTCGTGCCTTGCCTCCTAGTATGAGGATTGCGTAATCACATGGTTATGCTGACAGGTTATGCAGTTAGACTGAACTGTCTGTCTCTATGTCGCTGTTTAATCGTTCAAACACTGTGGCTTTATTATTAACTAATTTCTGTAGTTAAGCTGACGTATATAATATGTAGTGTATTTTGTCATCTGTCTGTAACTTGGTGTTTCTTTAGATGAACAAAACGGCTTTGAAAAGAGACCCAAAGGAGGCAACAGAAAAAATTCTACATGTGGGCACCTGTAGAATAAGTGACCTTTAGTTCAAATATACAGTGAAGAACTGAGGAGCAGTCATCCATTTATTATATCTTCTAAATTAGTGCCCTCAAGAATAATTTCCTGGATGGAATCTGGGATGAAAAGCTCAAAAGAAGACTCGATGTCCTGTGTGTGAGTAACTACCATCCGTGTTGGCCCTGGTTGCATTTATCCTTATCACATTGGCAGTCTTGCTCTTTTCTTGGCTAGATCAGAATTTTTTGACATCCATATTTCCTTACTTGCTCCATGCTGATCGGCTTGTTCTGAGAGCCCGATCCTGTTGCTCGTATTTGTTTTGGAACTGGCTGATGCTCAATCTCATCATCTTCTTCTGAGTCCCTGTCAGACAAAATTTTCGGAAATGTGATCCTCAAAATCTGAAACCTCTTCTTCTGATTTCTCTCCCTCTACATAATATTCAAAAACTTCACTCTCTTCCAAAAATCAATTCAAAGGCCCTCTGCACAGAGTACCTTTTGGTCATATTGATCGAATGTGATAAGAAACAACAGTGGCAAAGTTAAAATTATAGTGTCCTGCCTCCAATTTGTAGCAGATTGACAAAGGGTCAAATGTGCGAGAAAATTAGAGCAGACAGTGTTGACAAACAATGTATGGGAACAGTATCTTTTGTGTTTCTGCACTTATGGTTCCCACACAAGGTTGCAACTTTGGTTGTCAACACTGTCCACTCTCATTTTCTCGCACATTAGACCCACTGATGTTCTTTGTACCTACACTTTGTCCTCCTCCTCTCTCGGCCTGCTGTGCGTGTGTGTGCGTCTGTGGGTGCATGTGCATTTGTGTGTGTACGTGTGGTACACAGAACATCAATTTCTACACTTCTATTAGCCCAGGGTGGACATCTTATATGTAATAGAAATGTGTAGGGGGGCTGTATGGTGTGTGGTCAATAAATATGTATTTTGTTCTTCACAGAAAATGAGCCAAAGCCAGTGAGTGTAGGGGGGCTGTATGGTGTGTGGTCATTAAATATGTATTTTGATATATGTTCTTCACAGACAATGAGCCAAAGCCAGTGAGTCTCAGTTGAAAAATTAATTCATGGTATCATTTTTCTTTTAATAAAAACTGAAAACGGGTCCTGTCAGGGTTTTCCAGGTTATCTTTATCATAGGATTATGTTGGAATGTAGACTATAATGATTAACCAATCTTGTCTTGCTCTCACAATGCAGTAAAATGAAGTGGTTGCTTCCTCTGCTTGCGTGACCAGCTGCAGAGGAAGCAATCAAAGTTGTTCTGTTTCCCACAACATCGTAAAACACCCCCTGCTCTGATCTTACCAGAGGCCGGGGGTTCACCAAACCTGTCAACTCTCAACCCCCACTCTGTTTCTCTTAATAAATATCCTCTTGCAGGAAGGAGAGTTCAGAGCTCTATTCGAACATCGCTGCACGCACAGCGACAAATGGACTCTCCACCTGCAGGTGTCCAAAAAGGACTTGCTTGTCTCCCGTGTGGTTCTTGCAAAATAAGTTGGAGTAAGCAAATCTCTAACATTTTGGTGCCGAAACCCGGGATCCCTCATACCCGCTATCTGGCTGACGAAGGAGGACGTGCTGCATTGTCGACAAGCTAGCGTCCATTAAGAGGACCTGGAGGAGAAAGACCTGGGAAGGTAATTCTTCGCTGGGCCAGCATCTTAGGTCTGCCTTCGTCTGACAGAGGTGGATTGACGGGACCCGGCAGTGCAACGAACCAGGGGACAAGTAAGTTGAAGGCCTGAAGTTGTGTTGTGTTGTGAAACGCGTAACACGTAGAGGTGCACGGGAGCCAGCTTGGGTTCACGTCCCAGTGGAAGAAACAGGCTAAGAAAGGCAGAGCTTCTTTTTCGTTCATCGAAGAAGTGTGTAGACTCTTCTTTGTCTGTTTTTCCGAGTTGAGGGATCTGGCTTGGGTTAGAGTCCCAGTGGAAGGAACGTGCTAAGAAACACGGAGCTTCTTTTTTGTTAATCAAAGAAGGGGGTAGATTTTTCTTTGTATGTTTTTCCAAGCCAAAGAATAGCTGGGGTGCAAGTCCCAGTGGAAGAAACGGGCTAAGAAAAACAGAGCTTCTTTTTCTTAATTGAAGGAGGGCGTAGATTTTTTTCTTTTGTCCGTTTTTCCAAAGCTGTTTGGGAGGGTTTTACACCCATCCCTGGATAGGCCTGAAAAAAAAAGCGCTGGAGTTTGTGTAATTGAGTGTGTGACTGGTAGGATAAATTGACTAAAAAGCAGTTCTAGTGTTTATCCACGGCAATAAAACAGGCTAGTAATTTGTTGAAAGGTCAATTTAAACCTGCATTGAGGATCCTCAAAGAAAAAACAATTGAAAAAAAATTGTAAAACTTTAAACTACTAAAATTAAGATGGGAAATAAGAACGGTAAATATCTTGGTCTGCTCTTCTTTGAGAAGTTCATGGCAAGTAGATTTCTTAATTGTATGCAATACATGCTGAAGTGGTAGAAGTGCTAGAGTGTGGTTGAAATCTTCACAAAGAGATGAGAACGAATTCAAGAGACAAAAGCTAGAAAGATGAAAACTGATGCGGTCACAAGTGTTTGTCAGACCAGGAGACAATAAGGCCCCTGTGAGCTGGTGCAAGGCCGCAGCTCAAGCCGCGGCTCAAGCAAGGGGCAAAAGGAGTTTCCGGTCCTATGCAAATGATTTATCGAAATTTAAAAGATATGAAACCTCTCCCATATGACAGCGAAACATGTCATTGTCAGGTTATCAAAAATATTTTTAGATTGTTAGAGCTCCTGTCCATCCAAGAAGTATGACAATGCTGTTTGTATGCCCAAATTACAAATGACTAGAGCTCAAATTGTGTTACATTAAAGTTAAAATATGCAAATCAAGTGGTACAGAAATGCAACTTGCTTCTAGAAGATAAATAAATAAAATTAGAATGTGCTGTCCTCGTGTGCATGGGAGGGACCAGCTCATGATCGACCACAGGAAATGGCCAGCCTGTGAGGAATCATTGGTGCTGGGAACTACCTTCCGCACGCGAGAACTGTGCATGTGTGTGCGTGTGTGTGAAAGTTAAAGTTAAAGTCCCAAATTGATGAAGATTGGCTAAACTTTTAGTATAAAGTACTTGCTAGACTGTTGTCTATTCAATTTACACCGCAGAACAGAAACAATTTGACAGAAAAAAATGAGAGGAAAAGAGAGAAGTTTGTTTGCGAGCAGAAACTAATCCACACTAGTGCATGTTAAGTGTCGAGCCCACATGAGAAATTCGAAGAAAAAAAAACGACAGAACATGCTTTCAGGAATTGGAAGAAGCTAAATTGTGAATTTAAGATTTTGCAATGCTACATTTAATAGGAATAATTGATTGGTTGTGTTATAAGATTATACAAAATTCTAAATGCAAGCTAAATCTGAGAGATTGAGTTCTTCAAATTTAAAAACAAAGAAAAAATTCTGATTAATTTGCCAATTGTTTGTTTTAGGTACCGTATTTGCCGGTGTACAGGTCGACTCGGTGTATAAGTCGACCCCCTAAAATTCAACGGAAATTTACGATTTTATGATATATCCTTTGTATAAGTCGAGCTCAATTGTTGCATTATATTAAACTTCAAAATTCAATATGCGAAATTTATTGACGAAATGTGTTCAAATTCCGGGAGGCCGTGCGCATGCGGCTGTTTATAAGCACCACGGAGGAGATCGCGGCCGGCAAGCTCGCGCACGCCGCCCGGCACCAACGGGAGGCCGGAAATAGCTCCAAGCCGAGCGGATCGGCACTTTATAAGCACCGCGGAGGAGATCGCGGCGCCTCATTCGACTTCCAGCGGCCGGCGAGCTCACGCACCCGCCCGGCACATCCGGGAGGCCGTGCGCACGCGCCAAGTGGCCGAAAATAGCCCCCGCCGAGCGGATCGGCTGTTTATAAGCACCGCGGAGGAGATCGCGGCGCCTCATTCGACTTCCAGCGGCCTGCGAGCTCGCGCACCCGCCCGGCACATCCGGGAGGCCGTGCGCACGCGCCAGGTGGCCGAAAATAGCCCCCGCCGAGCGGATCAGCTGTTTATAAGCACCGCGGAGGAGATCGCGGAGCCTCATTCGACTTCCAGCGGCCGGTGAGCTCGCGCACCCGCCCGGCACATCCGGGAGGCCGTGCGCACGCGCCAAGTGGCCGAAAATAGCCCCCGCCGAGCGGATCGGCTGTTTATAAGCACCGCGGAGGAGATCGCTGAGCCTCATTCGACTTCCAGTGGGCCGCGCACTCGCGCACGCCGCCCGGCACATCCGGGAGGCCGTGCGCACGCGCCGAGTGGCCGAAAATAGCCCCCGCCGAGCGGATCGGCTGTTTATAAGCACCGCGGAGGAGATCGCTGAGCCTCATTCGACTTCCAGCGGGCCGCGCACTCGCGCACGCCGCCCGGTTAAAATTTTCTAAGTGCAACGCACAATGAGATGCATGAGAAACGGCCTTGGTTACCATCACATTTGAAGCGATGAATACGAAGTTAAATTTTATGACTCGGTGTATAAGTCGAGGTCGATTTTTTTCGGTCGATTTTGGATCGAAAAAGGTCGACCAATACACCGGCAAATACGGTAAGTTTTTTTTTGAATTGGTGGATTGTTCTACCAGGAAACCTGAGTTGAAAGATATGTGTTTGTATATATGTTGCAAAATATTAAATTTCCATCCATCCATCCATCCATCCATCCATCCATCCATCCATCCATCCATCCATCCATCCATCCATCCATCCATCCTCTTCCGCTTATCTGGGGTCGGGTCACGGGGGCAGCAGCTTTAGGAGGGACTCCCAGACTTCCCTCTCCCCAGCCACTTCGTCCAGGGGATCCCAAGGCGTTCCCGGGCAAGCAGCGACATAGTTTCTCCAGCGCGGCCTCATCTAGCTCCTCTCAACGTGGAGGAGCAGCGGCTCTACTCAGAGTCTCTCCAGGATGACCGAGCTTTTCACCCTATCTCTAAGGGAAAGCCCGGACACCCTGCGGAGGAAACTCATTTCTGCCGCTTGCGTTCGGGATCTTATTCTTTCGGTCACGACCCATAGCTTGTGACCATAGGTGAGGGCGGGAGCACAGATTGACCAGTAAATCGAGTGCTTTGCCTTTTGGATTGGCTGTCTCTTCACCATGACGGACCGGTACATTACAGCCGACAGCCGACTGCACCTGTCGGCTGACCCCAAGATACTTGATTCCTCCACTTGGGGCAGGATGTCTTTCCGTATCTGGAGACGGCATTCCACCCTTCTACGACTGAGGACCATGGACTAAGATTTGGAGGTGCTGAACCTCATCCCGACCGCTTCACACTCAGCTGTGAACGGCTCCAGTGAGAGCTAGAGATCAAAACTTGAAAAAGCCAACAGCATCTGCAAAACTGCTCCTCCTGAATCCGTGATTCGACGGACCCTACTCTCCAGCAGCCCTGAATAGACCTTACCAGGGAGGCTGAGGAGTATTTTCTCTGTAGTTGGTCCACACCCTTTGGTCCTCCTTCTCAAATAGGGGAAACACCACCCCAGTCTGCCAATCCAGATGCACCGTCCCCGATGTCCACGTAATGCTGTAGAGGCGTGTCCACCATGACAGCCCCACAACATCCAGAGCCTTTAAAAACTCCGGACGGATCTCATCCCCCCCTGGGGCCTTGCCCCGAGGAGTTTTTTTTTAACTACCTCAGTGGCTTCGAGACCAGAGATTGGTAAGTTCACCTGAGAGTCTCCAGGCCCTGCTTCCACAATGGAAGGGTTGTTGGTGGATTGAGGAGGTCTTCAAATTATTCTCTGCCTCTGAAGTTGATGTCAGCAGCAAGCCATCTCCACTGTAAACTGATTCCCCCTCCTGAGATGCCGGATGGTGGACAAGAACATCCTCGAAGCCATCCAGAAGTCATTCTCCATGGCCTGGCCAAACTCCTCCCATGCCTCAGCAACTGCCAAAGCCGCGTTCCGCTTGGCCGACCGGTACCTGTCGGCTGCCTCCGGAGTCCCAGAGGCCAAAACGGCCTGATAGGACTCCTTCTTCAGCTTGACGGCATCCCTTACTGCCAAGTTCCACCAGCGGGTTCGGGGATTTTCTCTACATGAGGCACCGACAACCTTATGGCAACACCTCAGGTCGGCTGCCTCAACAATGGAGGCACGGAACATTCTCCACTCAAATACACCAATGGAGTCATGCGGCTCCTCAATGGGGCATGTGGCTCCCCAATTGGGTCATGCGGACCTCGAACCACGGCTACTTTTCAGTGGTTTTTAATACTTGCCGTTCTCATCCCTGGAGTCAGCCGCGCCAAGAGGGTGCCGTGCCACGAGGGTAGCGCGAGGGCACCGAAAAAAAGCTGCGCCCAGAGAACTCTGCACAAAGAAGTTGTCGCAACGATAGGGGGCCAGAAGTGTGCCGCGCCATGAGGGTGTCGTGTCGAAAGGGCATGCGCCGAGAGACCACTGCGCCTAGAGGAAACCGCTGGAAAGGGCGCCTTCCCGAAAGGGCGCCACGCCAAGATGGCACATCCCCGACGCTGCCTTAAAAGGGCCTCAACGTGAGTGGGCGTCGCACTGCCAGGGAGCTGCTCCTTCTCGGAAAAAGCCCTCTCTGCGCAGTGCGCATCCTCGGCGTGGTGGCGAATGTGCGCAGCGCTCAAAGGACAACGCGCAGAGAGGGCGCCATGGCGAGAGGGCGCCACGCTTCACCGCGCTTTACTGCGCTGCACTGCGCTGCACCGCGGTGCACAGCGTTGCGCCGCTGCACCGCGCTGCACCGAGCTGCATCACGCTGCGGCGGTGCACCGCGCTGCACCGCGCTGCACCGCGCTGCAATGCGCTGCACCGCGCTGCACCGCGCTGCACCTTGCTGAACCAAGCTGCACCGCGCTGCACCGTGCTGCACCGCAATGCACTGCGCTGCACCGCGCGGTAGCACGCTGCATCGCGCTGCACCGTGCTGCACCAGTCTGCACCGCGCTGAACCTGTCTGCACCGCGCTGCAGCCGTGCACCACGCTGCACCGAGCTGCAGCGCTGCACCGTGCTGCACCGCCCTACACCGCGCTGCACCGGGCTGCACCGGGCTGCGACCGGCTGCGAAGACAGGGCGCTGCACCGAGAGGGCAACGTGTCGAGAGGGCGCACGCATGTGCTGTGCGAAAGGGCACGGTTCCGAGAGGGTGCCGCGAGGCGAGAGCAGCGCCCACTCCGCGCTGCTGCCTATTGGTGCGGCACCCTCTCGGTGCAACCCCTCGACACTGCGTGCGCGCCCTCTCGGCGCAAGGCCCTCTCGGCGCAGGGCCCTCTCGGCAATACGCCGAGAGGGCGCACGCCGAGTGGTCGCTGCGTTGCATCAAGAGGGAGCTGTGCCGCGGCAAAACGGGCCACACAACGAGAACGCACCACATCTAGAGGTTGCGCATCGTAAGGTCGCGGCGCCGAGAGGGTGCCGCACCGAGAGGGCCCTGCGCCGATAGGGTGCTGGACTGAGAGGGTGCGCGCGCTGTGCTCGCTGCGTCTAGAGGGCGGGCAGAGGTTGCGCCGAGACGGCGAACGCGTGCTGCACCAAGAGGGCACTGCGCCGACAACCCAGGCACACTGCGCCTAGAGGGCGCTGCACTGACAGGTCAAGCGCGCTGCGCAGAGTGTGTGCTGCGCCAAGAGAACGTGCGCGCGCTGCGCTGGGAGGACACGGTGTCTATAGGGCGCCGAGATGCATCAAGAAGGTGCCACGCTGCTCCGACAGGGCGCCACGTCTCGCCGTGCCGAGAAGGCGACGTGTTGCGTCAAGAGAGCGTAGCTCTGACTGGACGCCACGCTGAGAGGACGCCGCACCGAGAAGGCGCCGCACCAACAGTGTGCGAACTGCGCAGAGAAGACACGAGCCATGCGCGCACTTCACGTGCTGCGCCGGCAGAGTGGGCCGAGGGTGTAATGCGCCGAGAGGGCGCCGCGCTGAGAAGGCACCGTGCCGAGAGAGTGCTGCGTCGCGCCGAGAGAAAGCTGTGTCGCGCCAAGAGAGTGACGCGAGGATGCCGAAAGGTTGCCACGCCGAGAGGGTGCCGTGCTGCGCCACACCGACAGAGAGTCGCGTCGATAGGGTGCCGCACCATGGCGAAAGCTTGCGGCACGGCGCCACGAGGACGCCGCGGATAGAGGGAGCCGCTGCGAGAAGGCGCCGCACCGAGAGAGGTCACGGCGAGAGGGCGCCGCGCCAAGAATGCGCCACCCTGCGTTGAGGGGGTGCGCGCGCTGCATGGGCTGCGCAAGATACGCGCGCTGCGCACGCTGCGCTGCGCACGCTGCGCTGTGATGGCGGGCAGAGGGTGCGATGCGGCAAGATGGAGCTGTGCGGCAAGGGCGCTGCACCGAGAGGGTATTGCGCCAAGAGAACGCTGCGTCGAGAGAGCGCTGGGTCGAGAAGGGTCCTGCACTGCGAGCGCTGCTGAGAATTTTGCCTTCTGAAATAACAGAGCGAACAAAATGGTATCTGATGTCAATATGTTTGCATCGCTGTCGACACAAAGGTTTTTGGAGAGAGCAATAGCACTCTGATTGTCCTCAAAAACAGTCACAGGTATAAAGTTCAAAGTATTGTCCATTCCTTTCAATAGGTTAACCAGATATAAGCTTTCTTGAGTTGTTGCAGACAGAGCCATCTATTCGGCCTCACAGGTAGATAAGGGGACTGTGGGCTGTTTCTGAGATTTCAAGGAAACAATAGCCCCAGCCTCGGACAAACTAAAGCAGTAACCAGTAACACTGCGCCGGTCATTCTGGTCAGCTGCCCAGTCTGCATCACTATAGGCAACAAGATTCAAGTTTACATTTTGCTTTTTATAGCACAACTCCTGGTCCAGAGTGCATTTCAAACATCTCAGAAATGTTTAGCTGCCACCCAGTGCTGTTCTTTAAGTTCAGACAAGTATTGGGATAATTTACCAACAACAAAACTTCACAACATTACTCACTGCAAGAAAATTGTCAACCCAAATAATCAACAGGATTCTGTCATTTCCAACATTTTTACAGTAAAAACAAGAGTCAGCAATATTTTGAACAAAACCATTTTCAATAAGGAAATCTTGTAACATCCTATTCCAGTTTCGTCTTGACTGTTTCAAACCATACAGTGACTTATTGAGCTTACACACTAGTTTCTCTCCTGTTTTAGATTTAACCTCAAACACTTCAGGCTGCTCCATGTAAATCACACAGTCTGTAGAGCATGGAGAACTTCTGTTTTAACATTCATCCGATGTAGCACTAAATTGTACTGTACTGGGAGTCATATCAGCAGTTGGTGAGAAGGTTTCATTATAGTCTAATCCTGCCACTTGACTACAACCTTTTGCTACATATCTGGTAAAGTCGTCAAAGTAAAAGTATCGTTGTCTATTAGAGAGTCCATTTCCTCTTTCATAGCTTTGGCCCACTGCTTATAGTCTAATCCTGCCATTTGACTGTAACCTGCTTGTCAAAGTAAAAGTATCGTTCTCTATTAGAGACTCCATTTCCTCTTTCATAGCTGCGGCCCACTGCTTTGATTTAGAAGAGCTCAAAGTTTCTTTTGGGGTTCGTGGGACATCACAAGTCACACGATAACAATAATCAATGCTTGTGAATGCTTCATCACATTTGACCTCATAATCACAGTCTGAATAATATTAAGGAGCTCTCTTCTCGCTTTGGATAACGACCACTCTGGCTGCTCTCACCATCACATTTTAAGTTTGAATCACAAAACTCTATTTTTACATCAGGTGGGATTGTTTGTGTCTCATCCGGTTTTGGTTGTGGGGTCTCCACCCTCTTTCTAGACTCAAAATGTTCATGCAGGTCATCTGTCTGAGTGTCACATTCGATAAAAAAAAATTGTAACAAACTTCACCAGTCTATTTTTGGACACTTTCTCTGTCTCTGGATAGAAAATAAGATATGCTGAACTGGTTTGGTAATAGCAAACAAATTCATATGAATATCAAAACCCGTACCATTTTTATGGATGAGCTGATTCTGTCCCTCCTTGAAGATGACTGTCGCTCCTTGCGCTGTAGCCAATTTAACAGAAAAGATGTCCTGGGAAAATTATGGCACATAGAGCGCCTCCATCAGGAACATATCCACAATGCGGCCTTGAACGTCACTCAAGCGCAACTTGGCGTGCGTGAGTGCACCGGCCGCCGGGAGTCGAATAAGGTTCCGCGATCTCATCCGTGGTGCTTATAAAGTGCCGATCCGCTCGGCTGGAGCTATTTTCCGCCACCTGGCGCGTGCGCACGGCCTCCCGGTGGTCCAGGTCAACTCCACAAACCGTTAAAAAAATGTCAAATGAGCCTACCTTAAGGCTTAAAATAGCTCCAGCCAAGTGGATCGGCACTTTATAAGCACCGCGGATGAGATCGCGGAGCCTCATTCGACTTCCGGCGGCCGGCGCACTCACGCATGCCACCCAGGACCACCGGGGGGCCATGTGCACGTGCCAGGTGGCCGAAAATAGCTCCGGCCGAGCGGATCGGCATTTTATAAGCACCGTGGATGAGATCGCAGAGCCTTATTTGACTTCCAGCGGGCCGCGCGCACGACGAGCGGAGCCGGTGACCGGTGATGCTTTGGCGGGGAATTACTTCCCTCTGGCGCACACGGTAAAAAATTAGACCACCTCTCGCACTTAGCGCACACTCGCATTGCTCCGCGTCTGATGACACTTTAAGCGGCCAAACGGCGGGAGTAACTATAACTCTCTTAAGGTAGGCTGATTTGATATTTTTTTAACGGTTCATGGAGGCAACCGGCACCACCGGGAGGCCGTGCGCACAAGCGATGTGGCCGAATAATGCTCCAGTTGGCCCGGGTGATGACTATTTGGCTCCCCGACCGGCGTCGTGGAGCTCTGATGGTCCTCACGCGCGCCGCCCGGCAACACCGGGAGGCCGTGCGCACGCGCCAGGTGGCCGAAAATAGCTCCTGCCGAGCGGATCGGAACTTTATAAGCACCCCGGATGAGATCTCCGAGCCTTATTCGACTTCCGGCGGCCGGCGCACTCACGCACGCCACCCGGGACAACCGGGGGGCCGTGTGCACGCGCCACATGGCCGAAATTAGCTCCAGCCGAGCTGATCGTCACTGTACAAGCACTGCGGATGAGATCGCGGAGCCTTATTTGCTTTCCAGCGGACGGCGCACTGACGCACGACGCCCGGCACCACCGGAAAGCTGTGTGCACGCGCTAGGTGGCCCAAAATAGCTCAGCGGATCGAAACTTTATAAGCACCGCGAATGAGATTGCGGAGCCCTCCCTTCACTCTGGTTAGGTTGGCATAGTAAAAAGTGCTCTTGGGGGCTTTAGAGTGCCGAGTTGACCACGGCACATGAAGAAATGACCACCTGCAACGTTTGGTTTAGGTTTTTTGCGCTTTTTAAAATTGTATTGCTTAAATCGCATTTTCTCGACGAGCTGAGCACGTTTTCTGAATTGTGCCCCCGCGTCACTCTGGTTAGGTTGGCAAAGTAAAAAGTACTCTTGGGGGCTTTAGAGTGCCGAGTTGACCACTGCGCATGAAGAAATGACTACCTGCAACGTTTGGTTTAGGTTTTATAGGTATTTTATTTCTTAAATCGCATTTTCTCGACGAGCTGAGCACGTTTTCTGAATTGTTCCTCTCCCGTCACTGTGGTTAGGTTGGCATAGTAAAAAGTGCTCTTGGGGGCTTTAGAGTGCCGAGTGGACCACGGAACCTGAAGAAATGACCACCTGCAACGTTTGGTTTAGGTTTTTTGTCCTTTTTTAATTTTATTGCTTAAACGGCATTTTCTGGACGATCCGAGCACTTTTTCTGAATTGTGCCCCTCCTGTCACTCTGGTTAGGTTGGCATAATAAAAAGTACTCTTGCACGCTTTAGAGTGCCGAGTTGACCTCGGCACATGAAGAAATGATCACCTGCAACGTTTAGTTTAGGTTTTATGAGGATTTTTAATTTTAATGCTTAAATTACCTTTTCTCGACGAGCTGAGCACGTTTTCTGAATTGTGCCTAACTGTAGTTAGTTTGGCATAGTAAAAAGTACTCTTGCGGGCTTTAGAATGCCGAGTTGACCTTGGCACATGAAGAAATGACCACCTGCAACGTTTGGTTTAGGTTTCATAAGCATTTTTAATTTTAATGCTTAAATCGCATTTTCTCGACGAGCTTAGCACATTTTCTGAATTGTGCCTATCCCGTCACTCTGGTTAGGTTGGCATAGTGAAAAGTTCTAAAGGGGGCTATAGAGTGCCGAGTTGACCACGGCGCATGAATAAATGAACACCTGAAACGTTTGGTTTAGGTTTTTCGCGCTTTTTTAAATTGATTGCTTAAATCGCATTTTCTCGACGAGCTGAGCACGTTTTCTGAATTGTGCTCCTCCCGTCACTGTGGTTAGTTTGGCATAGTACAAATTATCCGGGGGCTTTACAGTGCTGAGTTGACCATCTGCAGCGTTTGGTTTAGGGTTTAGGCGCATTTTTTTATTTTATTGCTTCAATCGCGTTTTCTCGACGAGCTGAGAACATTTTCTGAATTGTGCCCCTCCCGTCACTCTGGTTAGGTTGGCATAGTAAAAAGTGCACTTGGGGGCTTTAGAGTGCCAAGTTGACCACGGCACATAAAAAAATGACTACCTGCAAGTTTGGCTTAGGTTTTTTTGCGCTTTTTTAATTTCATTGTTTAAATCGCATTTTCTCGACGAGCTGAGCACATTTTCTGAATTGTGCTCCTCCCGTCGCTCTGGTTAGATTGGCATAGTAAAAAGTAAGCTTGGGGGCTGTAGAGTGCCGAGTTGACCACTGCACATGAAGAAATGACCATCTGCAACATTTGGTTTAGTTTTTTTGCGTTTTTTAATTTTATTGCTTAAATCCCATTTTATGGACGAGCTGAGCACGTTTTCTAAAGTGCGCCCCTCCCGTCGCTCTGGTTAGGTTGGCATAGTAAAAAGTACTCTTGGGGACTTTAAAGTGCCGATCTGACCTCGGCACATGAAGAAATGACCACCTGCAACGTTTGGTTTAGGTTTTTTGCGCTTTTTAAATTTTTATTGCTTGAATCGCATTTTCTGGACGAGCTGAGCACGTTTTCTGAATTGTGCTTCTCCCGTACTGTGGTTAGGTTGGCATAGTAAAAAGTGGTCAGGGGGCTTTGGAGTGCCGAGTTGACCACTGCGCATGAAGAAATGGCCATCTGCAGCGTTTGGTTTAGATTTTAGGCGTATTTTTAATTTTATTGCTTAAATCGCACTTTCTCGACGAGCTGAGCACGTTTTCTGAATTGTGCCTCTCCCGTTACTCTGGTTAGGTTGGCATAGTAAAAAGTACTATTCGGGGCTTTAGAGGGCCGAGTTGACCACCGCGCATGAAGATATGACCATCTGCAACGTTTGGTTTAGGTTTTAGGCACATTTTTAATTTGATTGCTTCAATCGCATTTTCTCGACGAGCTGAGCACGTTTTCTGAATTGTGCCGATTCCGTCGCTCTGGTTAGGTTGTCATCGTAAAAAGTTCTCAGGGGCTTTAGAGTGCCGAGTTGACTACTGCTCATGAAGAAATTGCCATCTGCGGCGTTTGGTTTAGATTTTGGGCGCATTTTTATTTTTATTGCTTAAATCGCATTTTCTCGACGAGCTGAGCACGTTTTCTGAATTGTGCCTCTCCCGTTACTCTGGTTAGGTTGTCATAGTAAAAAGTACTATTCGGGGCTTTAGAGTGCCGAGTTGACCACTGTGCATGAAGAAATTACCATCTGCAGCGTTTGTTTTTTGTTTTAGTCGCATTTTTAATTTGATTGCTTAGATCGCATTTTCTCGACGAGCTGAGCACGTTTTATGAATTGCGCCCCTCCCGTCACTCTGGTTAGGTTTGCATAGTAAAAAGTACTCTTGGGGTCTTTAGAGTGCCGAGTTGATCTCGGCACATGAAGAAATGACCACCTGCGACATTTGGTTTAGGTTTTATTAGCATTTTTAATTCATCCATCCATCCATCCATCTTCTTCCGCTTATCCGGGGTCGGGTCGCGGGGGCAGCAGCTTTAGGAGGGACTCCCAGACTTCCCTCTCCCCAGCCACTTCATCCAGCTCATCCCGTGGGATCCCAAGGTGTTCCCAGGCCAACTGAGGGACATACTCTCTCCAGCGCGTCCTGGGTCGTCCCCGGGGTCTCCTACCGGTGGGACATGCCCGGAACACCTCCCCGGGGAGGCGTCCAGGAGGCATCCTCATAAGATGCCCGAGCCACCTCATCTGGCTCCTCTCAACGTGGAGGAGTAGCGACTCTACTCCGAGTCTCTCTTAGATGACCGAGCTTCTCACCCTATCTCTGCGGAGAAAACTCATTTCGGCAGCTTGTATCCGGGATCTCGTTCTTTCTGTCACGACCCATAGCTCGTGACCATAGGTGAGGGTAGGAGCGTAAATCGATCGGTAAATTGAGAACTTTGCCTTTTGGCTCAACTCTCTCTTCACCACAACGGACCACATTACTGCCGACGCTGCACCGATCCGCCTGTTGACCTCGCGCTCCATCTTCCCCTCACTCGTGAACAAGACTCCAAAATACTTCAACTCCACTTGGGGCAGGATCTCATCCCCGATCCGGAGAGAGCATTCCACTCTTTTCCGATCGAGGACCATGGACTCGGATTTGGAGGTGCTGACCCTCATCCCGACCACTTCACACTCGGCTGCGAACCGTTCCAGCGAGAGCTGGAGATCACGGCCTGAAGAAGCCAACAGCACCACGTCATCTGCAAAAAGCAGAGACGTGATGCTGAAGTCCCCAAACTGGACCCCCTCAACTGGGCCTAGAAATTATGTCCATAAAAATTATGAACAGAATTGGTGACAAAGGGCAGCCTTGGCGGAGTCCAACTCTCACTGGGAACGAATCCGACTTACTGCCGGAAATGCGGACCAGACTCTGGCATCGGTGATACAGTGACCGAACCGCCCTTATCAGTTGGCTCAGCACTCCGTACTCCCGAATCACCCTCCACAGAAACTCCCGAGGGACACGGTCAAACGCCTTCTCCAAGTCCACAAAACACATGTGGACTCGTTGGGAGAACTCCCATGCACCCTCGAGGATCCTGCCGAGGGTGTAGAGCCGGTCCACTGTTCCACGGCCAGGACGAAATCACTCCTTTGCTCCTCCTGAATCTGAGGTTCGACCTCCCGACGGACCCTCCTCTCCAGCACCCCTGAATAGACCTTACCGGGGAGGCTGAGGAGTGTGATTCCCCTGTAATTGGAATACACCCTCCGGTCCCCCTTCTCAAAGAGGGGAACCACGACCCCAGTCTGCCAATCCAGAGGCACTGTCCCCGATGTCCACGCAATGTTGTAGAGGCGTGTCAGCCATGACAGCCCCACAACATCCAGAGCCTTTAAGAACACTGGTCGGATCTCATCCACCCCCGGGGCCTTGCCACCGAGGAGTTTTTTAACTGCCTCAGTGACTTCGACCCCAGAGATTGGAGAATCCGCCTCAGAGTCTCCAGGCCCTGCTTCCTAAACGGAAGGCATGTAGGTTGAATCGAGGAGGTCTTCGAAGTATTCTCCCCTCCGACTCACGACGTCCCGAGTCGAGCTCAGCAGCGCGCCATCCCCACTGTAAACAGTGTTGACGTTGCACTGCTTCCCCCTCCTGAGACACCGGATGGTGGACCAGAATTTCCTCGAAGCCGTCCGGAAGTCATTCTCCATGGCCTCACAAAACTCCTCCCACGCCCGGGTTTTTGCCTCAGCAACCGCCGAAGCCACGTTCCGCTTGGCCATCTGGTACCTGTCAGCTGCCTCCGGAGTCCCGCAGGCCAAAACGGCCCGATAGGACTCCTTCTTCAGGTTGACGGCATCCCTTACCACCGGTGTCATCCAGCGGGTTCGGGGATTGCCGCCACGACAGGCACCAATGACCTTAAGGCCACAGCTCCGGTCGGCCACCTCAACAATGGAGGCACGGAACATGGTCCACTCATACTCAATGTCCCCCGCCTCCCCCCGGGACGAGAGAAAAGCTCTGCCGGAGGTGGGAGTTGAAGCTGTTCCTGACAGGAGATTCTGCCAGACGTTCTCAGCAGACCCTCAGAGAGCGTTTGGGTCTGCCAGGTCGGACAGGCATCTTCCCCCACCATCGGAGCCAACCCACCACCAGGTTGTGATCAGTTGACAGCTCCGCCCCTCTCTTCACCCGAGTGTCCAAAACATGTGGTTTGCAAATCTGATGACACGACTACAAAGTTGATCATCTATTGTGTCCTGGTACCAAGTTCACACATGGACACCCTTATGTTTGAACATGGTGTTCATTATTGAAAATCCGTGTTGAGCACAGAAGTCCAATAATAGAACACCGCTCCGGTTCAGATCGGGGGGGCGTTCCTCCCAATCACGCCCTTCCAGGTCTCACTGTCATTGCCCAAGTGAGCATTGAAGTCACCCAGTAGAACGATGGAGTCCCCAGAAAGAGCGCTCTCCAGCACTTCCTCCAGGGACCCCAAGAAGGGTGGGTACTCTGAGCTGCCGTTTGGTGCATTGACACAAACAACGATAAGGACCCGTCCCCCCACCCGAAGGCGGAGGGAGGCTACCCTCTCGTTCACCGGGGTGAACCCCGATGTGCAGGCGCCCAGCCGGGGGGCAATAAGTATACCCACACCTGATTAACACCTCTCACCGTGGGCAACTCCAGAGTGGAAGAGAGTCCAGCCCCTCTCGAGAGGGCTTGTACCGGAACCCAAACTGTGCGTGGAGGCTAGTCCGACTATATCTACTCGGAAACTTTCTGGCTCGCACACCAGCTCGGGCTCCTTTCCAGCCAGAGAGGTGACATTCCATGTCCCAAGAGCCAGCTTCTGCAGCCGGGGATCAGACCGCCAAGGTCCCTGCCTTTGGCCGCCGCCCAGCTCACATTGCACCCGACCCCTTCGGCCCCTCCCACAGATGGTGAGCCCATGGGAAGGTGGACCCACGTTTCCTTTTCGGGCTGTGCCCGGCCGGGCCCCATGGAAGAAGGCCCGGCCATCAGACGCTCGCCTTCGAGACCAACCTCCAGGCCTGGCTCCAGAGGGAGGCCCCGGTGACCCGCGTCCGGATGAGGGAAAACGAAGTCCATTTATTTTAATCATCATAAGGGGCTTCTGTGAGCCGTGCTTTGTCCGGCCCCTCACTTAGGACCCATTTGCCATGGGTGACCCTACAAGGGGCATGAAGCCCCCGAAAACATAGCTCCTAGGATCATAGGGGCACGCAAACCCCTCCACCACGATAAGGTGACGACACATGGAGGGGGCATTTTTAATTTTAATGCTTTATTCACATTTTCTCGACGAGCTGAGCACGTTTTCTGAATTGTGCCCCTCCCATCACTCTGGTTAGCTTGGCATAGTAAAAAGTACTCTTGGGGGCTTTAGAGTGCCGAGTTGACCTTGGCACATGAAGAAATGACCACCTGCAACGTTTGGTTTAGGTTTTATAAGCATTTTTAAATTTATTGCTTAAATCGCATTTTCTCAACGAGCTGAGCACGTTTTATGAATTGTGACCCTCCCGTCACACTGGTTAGGTTGGCATAGTAAAAAGTACTCTTGGGGGCTTTGGAGTGCCGAGTTGACCTTGGCACATGAAGAAATGACCACCTGCAACGTTTGGTTTAGGTTTTAGCCGCATTTTTGATTTTATTGCTTAAATCGCATTTTCTCGACGAGCTGAGCACGTTTTCTGAATTGTGCCCCTCCCGTCACTCTGGTTAGTTTGGCATAGTAAAAAGTAATCTTGGGGGCTTTAGAGTGCCAAGTTGACCTCGGCACATGAAGAAATGAGAACCTGCAACGTTTGGTTTAGGTTTTAGCCGCATTTTTAATTGTATTGCTTAAATCGCATTTTCTCGACGAGCTGAGCACGTTTTCTGAATTGTGCCTCTCCCGTCACTCCGGTTAGGTGGTGTGGTGTATGGTTTTTGTAGCTTCGCTGGTCTCCAAAAAACACTCGGTGGTAGGTGGCTGCTTCCAGACAAATGAACACTTCAGGGACACACGGCTGATTGGGAAAAGAGTTTATTCAACCGATGTCAGAGTGAAGTCTTTCCAAAAAGTTGAGTAGCCCCAAGGCATGGATGTAAAAAGCCCGAGAGAGAGAGCGAGCGAGAGCGAGCGAGAGCGAGCGAGAGCGAGCGAGAGCGAGCGCGCCCGAGCCAGCCAGCCAGCGAGCCAGCCCGAGCCCCTTGTCAGGCCCATAGCTTTTATACCTGACAAGAGGCTGATGTCACGGCTTTGGGTAACAGCCACAGTTTGAGTCTCAGTCTGCTTGTTTCCCCTAAAAGGCCATCCCTTCAGCTCTCCCTGGTCACGGACAACTGGCCCTTCTATCTTCTACTAAGTACCTATACATTACTGAAACTAAAGCTTCTCTCTACAGCAAAAATAGTTTGATAGTCTTACTGCTACTGGTGGATCATCTAATGCAACATACAGATACGCATAAAGTTCAAAATTCACTTCATTCCCCCTTCGGAACGTTACAAATGTCCCGAAAACAGTTTAACAAAAGATGACATCAGTAAACAACCAAAAAATCTTCTCCCAACCAAATTTTCTATGGTCGTCTACAATTTGGCCTATACCTGCACAGCTTAAATCATGCTCGAGACATGCTACTTAAGGTTATCTTAACTAGGAAAACTCAAACTATTTAGTTAGCCAATTGCTCCCTGACAACAATCTGTGGTCTCTCAGGAACCACAAGTAAAGAAAATTGAAATCCACATCATCCAAATGACGGTACCACCCCCCTTAGGTAATACCCCTACAATGGTGATAATTTGCGAAGTAAAAAAATTGGCGTGGCCCGTTAGAAGCCCCAAGAAGCTGCCGGCCCTTCCTCAAGAAAAAACCCAGTCTAACGACAAGGAAAAAGAGGAAGGCCCTTTCTACCATCCCCAGTGGTTCCCTTCACCTGGTGTCAACCAGGTGTAAGGAGCCCTGGCACATTACAATCCACAAAACAGTATGAGCTCACAAAACAGTATGGAAATGAAATGACATGTCCACTGACCGCTAAACAGTCAAACTGCATTAACAGGATGTTAATATGTGACGAATTAAAGTAATGCAGCATGTGGTCATTTGATAAAGTAATGAAAGACATAATATTGACGCAATATCACAGCATACTGCAAAGTTGAAAAGCTCTTAGTTTTGCCCCCCTTGCATATGTATGTTTCCGACGATGCAAAGTCCAGTCCACTGAATGCTCAGTAATGAATTGCGCTGGGATCACTGCCCAGGGCCTGCTGTCCATCCAAGATCTTTATGGCCCCGGTCAGCGTCCAGGAGTTCTGCAATAATTGGTAGCTACTGCCAGTATTGAACAATGACAACAGCACAAAACCTTGAGTTGCAATGAAAAAAGCAGCAATGCCCAGCGTAGGCCGGAAGTCCTCCTGCCCCCCTTTGGTCACCCCTAGTAAACGACATCTCCATAAGCAGTCGTCAGCAAACAAATTCTTCTCCTCTGGGGTTGTTTGGGGTACGGGGACAATTGGTGGTCATCGTCTCATCGAAGTACTCAATAGAACCTCCGAGCGTTCCCGGCATCTACTCCTATGATCCAGAGGCCCACGTGATCCTTAAAACAAACAAACAAACAAACAAACAAACAAACAAACAAACAAACAAACAAACAAACAAACAAACAAACAAACACTCCCCCCAGGAGTTATGAATTATCCCCCTTATTCCTCGTCTTGCTGTCAGTCTCGCAAGATTTCTCATGTAGCAGAGTAACTGCTAGCCGTTCAAGTTAGCCTTTCCTTATGAAGCTGTCACTGTCTGAAGTCCTGTCAATTACGTCGCGGCAATCACTCTTTCCCAGTCCAAATACTAATTTTCTCTCCAAATTTCTTCTTTGATTTAGATTTTTTCTCAATATCGTCAAATTGGTACCAGTCTCGTCAGTTTTGTCCAACCAATTTGTGAATGTACATTATCTTCATCAAAATGTGTTCTTAAATACTTTCCCTGTAATAGCAGCTTTAATGCATTCATATGTTAAGAAATGTTCCCTATTCCTTGTTTCTGATCCAGTTTCCTATTTTATTTAATTACCTTCCAAACATTTGTTGTCTATTGTGCTGCAGTCTAATCCCTATTAGCTGTATGATTTGTCGTCATTCGTGCTTTTCTGTTGATAGACCTTAACCCTTACTGTCGCTAGATTGTTACCACGCTTTGCTTCCATTCCAGATTGTTGGATATTGCTTTCGAGATGCTTCTTCTGCTCCTTCCATCACTGCCTGTTGAATTCTGGCACGTCCCGTTAAAGCCTCAAAAACAAGTTAATCCGAAAAAACATTGAATGTCACAATTAAATTTTATATCTACTTACTCATTCAAACGTAACCCCACCCCCCTTTGACACATTCACCCAATGTGTCATTAGGCATCCAAAAAGGAACCGGCAAATGTCCTACCACATCATCATATGTCTTGCAGCCAGTCCTGTCGAACCTTGCACTCATCCATGACCGTCATCCCCAAGTTCCTGAAAATTGACTGTGCACCTCACACTCGGCAATACCAACAACGGATACTTGTACTCACAAAACTACACAGGCATCGAGTATCTACTAAATGAAAATAGACACACAATGAATCATGGCGCACGGGGATTCCATCCTGAAAATCATCAATCATAAGAATCAAAAGGGTTAGGGTTAACATTTTGACGTGAGTTCAACATAAACTGTCCAAGACTGCAATCGACAGCCTGCAAAAGTAATACAAGTTATAAAACGACCAGCAATCTGCTCCTTGGCTGCCGGTTGATGCTGCAATAAGTCAAGTGACACACAGAAACAAAGCAAAGCTCACACTTGCCACAAGCAAGCTTAAGTTTCAAATGTATGGTTGTCATCTACATAGGCTGTCACCCTCTCGGGTGAGTCCAGGTTTGTCATGTCATATGGTCCATTGTCCTAATGTTTGATATTAGTCCTGTCTTATCCATCCGTGTTGCTGAATTCGGCCTTCTCCATGAACTATTTTGCTGTTCATGGTGCCTTTGATTAACCATCAGCTGTTAGTCATCACGCTTGGGTGTTCCCGTCTCAGGTGAGAGGAATCTTACCCTCAACTGTGACCCTTTCATACCAACTCCAAAATACTTTGGCCTTTCACACTGCTCCCGACACACACGCTCATTCCTAACCACACAAATGCCACTCCATTTGTTTCTATCACTCATACCACAACAAACAAATTTAGTATGTGTAAGTGAGCTGGCAATCAGTGAATACTAACAGTAACCCTTCATTTCCGGATGTTCTTCCCAACTGAATATTTCTGTTAGATAAATTGTATATATATGTTATCATGCGTTCCCTAATGAGTACTTATTAATAAAATTCTTGCACAGAATGCTTGCTGTTTCGCCTTGCAGACGTCCACCAGTCCACAACAAGTCATACGATGCTGTCTGGAGCTTCCTGACCTACATCTCTGGGAATCCAAGAAAGCTGTTGATAGCTCAAACTATTTTGTTGATGTCTGCACTCTTCATGTTTCTCATGGCATCCTGTCTGCGACTTCTAGTTTCACATAGAATCTCGTTTTTTCTCTCATGAGACAAAGCCCACGCTTTCCCCCCCACCTATCAGGGGCTAGTCTCACATTGTAGGTAGGGCATTCCTAAATAAAAAGAGAGGAGTGTAAACAGACCTTTAGTGTATTTCGGGACTGCTGTAAGTCTGAATGCACTCCTCGCGAGAAAAGACTCAATATTCTGCCTCACTGGTTTTGTCTGCTGATCCTTTTGCTGATTTTGAACCTAACAGATTTTTGGGGGCTCGTTCCGGGGTCTCAATAGACCTATTTTGGGGTTCCGGACGACTTTTCGTCGCAGGACAAGTCCTTGGCCAAGGCATATAGATAGAGAAACCCTTTTCTCAGCTCAGTGGCCTAGTAGTAGAGTGTCCGCCCTGAGACTGGAAGGTTGTGGGTTCAAACCCCAGCCGGGTCATACCAAAGACTATAAAAATGGGACCCATTGCCTCCCTGCTTGGCACTCAGCATTAAGGGTTGGAATTGGGAGGTTAGATCACCAAATGATTCCCGAGCGCGGCACCGCTGCTGCTCACTGCTCCCCTCTCCCCCAGGGGATGGATCAAAATCACATGGGGATGGGTTAAATGCAGAGGACAAATTTCACCACACCCAGATGTGTGTGTGATGATGATCATTGGGACTTTAACTTTTAACTTTAACTTTAACTTTTCACGGGGCTGTCTCGATCAGCCGGTTGGACGCCGGGGTGGTTGACGAGATCATCCGAGGAGAAGGCCCGGCAGACTGTGAGTATGAATGTTGATTCTGTTAAAAGGAATGAAGGTGCGGTGACAAGAGGTCACTTAAAACCTTGACAATTCTAGACCCTATCAAGTGCAATTACAAACAGTTAAATTCCGCTGGGATGATGGAGTCCCCTGACTGATAAGTCAGTTAAATTCCATGGGAGAGCGGACTCATCTGTTTTCTAAAGAAGTACTGGTAATTTGGAGCAGTTAAATTCCGCTGAGGTGTCGTGGGGCCTCCTAATTAACCTTCCTGATGTGTTAGCTTTCTGCTGCCATATGTGGTGTTTTTCTTAACTCTTGTTTAGCTGGTTTGGCTTCTTTATCCATGAAAAGATAGGTTTTATATCTACTTTAAGAAAAAGGCAAAAATAAGTTTTTCTTACACAATAGGAAGGTTAAAGAGTTTAGAGTTTGTTGAGATCCACGGGAGGGCGGACTCCCCTGCTTGCCTGTGAGACGATAAGAGTGCGCATTGTGTGTGTGTGTGTGTTTGTGTGAGACTGAGAGTGATCTCATTTGAGCTCTCCTATATATAAAACACACAGAATTGTATACAGTGGCTTTGTGTGGAAGCAGAGGAAAGGAGACTTACCACTGAATATTTTACCACTGTCATGTGAATTAAATTGGTTTTAGGACACTGTAGGTGCCATTTGAATTGCCAACTCCAAAATTTAGAGAAATAAACCATGGGAAAATCAAATAGCAAACAAAAGCCGCTACCCTGACATGAATTGAAATGCAAGGGGTCGGCACCGACAATATAAAATATCTTGACAAATGCATATTTTGGACAGAGGGGGTTGCATTATGTGACGTGGCGGTGGCGAGGCTCTCCGCACTTCAGTTGCTCCCCCCACCCTTGTTATCAGCTGGGAAGATTGTCATGTCTATGTTGTGGGCCCGTGTGTTCGTTTCTGTGTATGTTTGTCTTTGTGTATCAGTTCGTTATTGTTGGGTTGACAACATTTATCTGAAATCAATCTCAGAGGCGGTAGGTCTTTTTGGCTTAGCGTTTTCTTCTGCGCAGAAGGACGCATCCCAGACACACAGCAAGTGTGGCTGAGACCCGCGCTCTGCTCTGAGTTTTGCCGAGCTTTTTATTGAGAAAGAAACAATTGGGCAAGTGTACATGATCGGGTAGGTTCACAGGCAGGAAATACATTCCATAGTTATATCTCATTACCACAGAACAAACTCTCGTGGACGGAGCAGTATGGACGTCTCATGACTATTAGCTTAACAAAAACGTAGTCTTTAGTGGCCCTGGGAATACATCCCGGTGTCGTACTCATGACTTCAACTTAAATGAGACCTCTGTCTGCTTCAGCCATCCCATGACAATCTCATCATCTGAACATGTCTAGCTAACTATGGGGCTTATTGTATAGCGCGGCTAATGACTCCAGTCATTAGCCGGCCATATGCCCCCAAATCATTTTCACAAGGCTAGATGGTCACATACTGCGGAGAGTCTTGCACACAAAAGTAGATAGATAGAATCCAATGATAAAAAGTATATCATTTCCAACATTCCCTCCTGTTTTTAACATTGGAATTCATGGGAAAACAAAACATCAACTAATAACTACATATGTGTATAAATGAGTATATGCTTACACAATATAGTATAGTACCATCAAAAAGCATGAAAGTTTACATTCCAGAGTTTATCAGAACTACAGCCCTTCATCCGGCTTTGGCTATGTTCGTTATAATGGAATGTATTTTGTTCTGGATCGTCAAGAAAAATAGACAGGTAGGCGATTTACGCAAGGCGGTCCCACTCATCTTGTTCACACTGGGCCAACATGATATTCTGGACAGCAGATGCTGATGTCAACCTTTTAGTCATGTGACTAATTAAAATAATGCCGCATGTGGTCGTTTGATAAAGTAATGAAGGACATAATATTGACACAATATCACAGCATACTGCAAAGTTGAAATGCTCTTAGTTTTGCCCCCCTTGCATATGTATGTGTCTGTCGATGAATTGCTCTGGGATCACTGCCCAGGGCCTGCTGTCCATCCAAGATCTTTATGTCCACTTCACCGTCCTCAGAGTCTCTTCCCAGGCCCCGGTCAGCGTTCAGGAGTTCCCTAGTAATCGACATCTCCATAACCAGTCGTCAGCAAACAATTCTTCTCCTTTGTGGTTGTTTGGGGCACGGGGATGATTGGTGGTCGTTGTTCAATAGAACCTCCAAGCGTCCCTGCATCTACTCCTACGATCCAGAGGCCCGCGTGAACCTAAAACAAACAAACAAACAAACAACAACACTCCCCCCAGGAGTTATGAATTATCTTCCTTATTTCTCATCGTGCTGTCAGTCTCGCACGATTTCTCCTGTGACTGCTGCCTGTTGAATTCTGGCACGTCCTGTTAAAGCCTCCAAAACAAGTGAATCCAAAAAAGAATTGAATGTCACAATTAAATTTTATATGTATCTACTTACGCACTCAAACGTAACTCCACCCCCCTTTTACACATTCGCCCAATGTGTCATTAGGCATTTAAAAAGGAACCGGCAAACGTCCTACCACATCATCACGTCTTGCAGCCAGTCCTGTCGAACCTTGCAGTCATCCAGGATCGACATCCCCAACTTCCTGAAAATTGACTGTGCACCTCACACTCGGCAATACCAACAACGGACACTTGTGCTCACAAAACTACACAGGCATCGAGTATCTACTAAATGAAAATAGACACACAATGAATCATGGCGCACGGGGATTCCGTCCTGAAAATCATCAATCATCATAAAAATCAAAAGGGTTAGGGTTAACATTTTCACGTGAATTCAACATAAACTTTCCAAGACTGCAATCGACAACCTGCAAAAGTAATACAAGTTATAAAACAACCAGCAATCTGCTCCTTGGCTGTCGGTTGACGCTGCAATAAGTCAAGTGACACACAGAAACAAAGCCAAGCTCGCACTTGCCACAAGCAAGCTTAAGTTCCATATGTATGGTTGTCATCTACATAGTCTGTCACCTTGTCGGGTGAGTTCAGGTTCGTCATGTCATATGTCCATCGTCCTAGTGTTCGATATCAGTCCTGTCTTGTCCATCCGTGTTGCTGAATTCGGCCTTCTCCATGAACTATTTTTGTTGTTCATGGTGCCTTTGATTAACCATCGGCTGTTAGTCATCACACTTGGGTGTTCCCGTCTCAGGTGAGAGGAATCTTACCCTCAACTGTGACCCTTTCATACCAACTACAAAATACTTTGGCCTTTCATACTGCCCTCAACACACACACACACACACACATATTCGTAACCACACAAGCGCCAATCCATTTGCATCTATCACTCATACAACAACAAACAAATTTAGTATGTGTAAGTGAACAGGCAATCAGCGAATATTAACGGTAAACCCTTCATTTCTGGATGTCCTTCCCAAGTGAATATTTCGTACATTCGTACCGGACCTTTACTGTAAAATTGCCAATTAAATGCCTAAAAATTCAGTCATTTGTACTGCTGAGCATGTTCATGGGTGAGCATGGGGAAAGAAGCAGCCTCAGTAGGTCCTTAAATAATCTTGTCCTAATCCATCGTTCTGATCGAGCACCTGGGTAAAGATACTCAAAAGTCTTCCTCCAACAGTCTACTCCACTACATTATTTTCACTTTGCCATGTTAAGGCATTTGTTTTCCGAGTCCTATCACATTTGTCATCGCGTTCACTGTCACTTGGTGTGAGTCTCATGCAGTGTTATTCTTAACTGTCAAAAGTTTTCATGGCTGTTATTCCTTGATCTTATCAAACTTTTTGTTTTGACACCAGAATTTCCCTATGAGGTGTGATTAACTTCTACTTTATTAATTACCTCCATTGAATAATCTAATCACCTTTTGACTGCATCCTAGTAGATCCTAATGCCCTATTTTTCCTTCTGTTAATCAAACTTCAAATTCTACTATTATCAATAATCTAATCTACCTGAGAAGAACAGCGCCTTTCCTTCATGAGTGCTCGGATGTATTGTGATGGACCTCATTTGAACCATTTTAAATTGACAGATTACCCTAAACTTAAATTGCAAGTCTTAACTGTTATTTCTCTCAATTATACTGTAATTTCCAGAAACTCCTCCTATTTTCAGGCCACTATCTATCTTTTGTTTTCCTAACTTTGATTTTATGCCATTCTCTCTATTACCTTTCCACCTTTCCTGATTTGAGCCTTCAATTTCTGATCTAGTTTCCAAATTTTGCCTAGTATCATCTCTATTTTGACCTCAGTATTAATGGTGTTATGCTCACTTTACAGATATTACTGAACTGTCCTGAATTTATAATTCACTGCCAGTACATCGAAGGCCATTTCTCAGCTGTTCACTTTTTCCATGTTCCTGTTAGGCTCCACTATTCGAATCTTCGAATTTTCATATAGAGTTTCTTTTAGGTTCCTGTGTGGATCATGTTTCACACAAACAGGACATGCTTAAAAAAAATTTTTTTTCAAGAATCTAAACCAAAGGTAACTAATAGGTAACTAATAACTCATCTCCCCCCTGTTGTCACATAAGTGACACAACAGGCGTTGCCTTAAAAGTCATTTTGGCAAAACAGTTTTGTTATTGACATCGTCAATAGCACCTTATCCATTATCACACCCTTTGTTGTTTGAACTAATATCATTTTCAATCTTGTCAATCCTTCTTCTACTTTTGGTGTCCACGCGAATGTATCTTTGACTGCTAACGGCTGTCCATGAGCCACTCCTGTTAGTGGCTTAGCAATTTCAGCATAGCATGGAGCCCAAGCTCGGCTGTAATGACAAAAAAAAAAAAAAACATCAGTTGTTCTTCGTGGCAGGTCGTGGTGTGTCTAATATAACCTGTTCCCTGCTCTCCCTTTCGCTGAGAGTAAACCAAGATAGTTTACTTCTGGTTTTTACCCATCCTAACTTCTGTTACTTGACTTCACTTCCTCTCTGGCCTAAATGCTGCATGAGGAGAAAGGAATCTCATCCTTACACTTCCTTTGTTTCAAAAGCAATTATCATCATTGTAGACGAAAACTTGAACTTTTGTCTACTTGAAGCCCTTTGAGACTGTTTGTGATTTAGGGCTATACAAATAAACTTGACTTGACTTTTAGATGAAAGCCTAAAACGAGCCATTCAATTCATGATAATCAGTCAACCACTGTGAAATAAGGCCTATTTTCTTTTCTTAGCATTCAATATGCTCAAAATCATTCTTTCTTCAAAGTTGTTCTACTACTTTTCACATAGTAGTCTCCAACAACGTCAACCAGTCAAGCTGTATCTTGTCATTCATTCCTGCTCATTTGCATCTCACACACGCGCACACACACACACACACAGGCACGCACGCATGCACTGTTCTCACTCTCCTCAAGCTCTCTTCAAGCTGTCCACACAGTCATACTACATCATTTTTAATTCACAGTCCTCATTTGAATCTGTCCTATCTCAAGGTTCTTGGTAAAACAACCCACTCATTCCGATTTTGACATATTCCAAAAATTCACTCAAGAGATGCTTGCATTGAATTAATTCCATAAGCTTTTCATTTCCAAAAAATTTGCAGATTTAGGGCAATTTTCCTTCCACTCATTCTTACAGGCAAATTCTAAATTTCACCTTTACATTGTCCCAGTTTGAAATTCACATCATTCAGCCCATTTAAATCACACTGGGAACGTTTTTAAACATTCCCGAAATTGCAAAATTAAAAAATTCATATTTTCACGTTAAATTATTACTTCTTTGTAATGCTATGGCATGCTCAAACTTGGCCAATAAAAGATTGATTAAAAATTCTGCAAAATTTTACAAAATTCATATTTCACCTCTAAGTTCTACATGTTTCAACTGATTCAATTCTGCTCGAACATCATTCTGTTGCATCTCCTAAATATTTATTCATCTTTTTCGCCTGTCTTTACACCAATTTCTCCAAAAAATGCATTTTCCAGTTTCAATGTCTCCTTTTTTATTTTATTTTTTCTTGCAGTGCAAATCGAATAGACCCCAGTCTAGTAACTTTCCTTGCACACTATTTTAGCCAATTTCAAAATTTTAACACATAGACACACATAAACACACAGAGAACACAAGGACAACACAAAGGCCCACAACAAAACACAGTGCACAAACAACATCAACAAACAATGCTGTGCAAACGTCTTCCTCTATTTGATGTTTTGGTTTTACTATTTTTATTTATTTTTTCTCACATTACTGGCCTTTCAATAAGGTTTGACAACTGTATCATTCGCATACATCAGCGTCATTTATACTTGGGGAAATTTAACAGCCTTGGTCATGCTTCTTGTTTGGTAGGAGTTCTTATTGACTGACCATAATATATTTTGCTATTATATGGGGGGGGGGTTCAGGTCTTTTAAATTAGATGCATGTTTTGCATAGGAGCAGAAGGAGCTTCTGCCTCAGGCTCCTCTTCTTGAGCCACGCCTAACAGTGCGCCTACGCACTATAGCTTCATTGTCTGACAATCATACTTGCGGCCTCAAGTTTGGTAACTTATTTAACGTATACTTCTCATCCCCTGATACATTGTCAGTAACACTTTGACGGCCCCCCATTGTAATCAATTTAGTTCAACATTTAAATCATAGGGATTTCTAAAGATGGAATGTTTCTTTAGTGCAATAACAACTTTCTGTGGTAATTCCTGCTTTGACCAGTTTTCTGGTGAGGAATTCCACAGAAATTTGCCATTTCTTCCCACCATGTTACATGCAGCACAATAGCGAGTGATACGTGCTACCATTCACACACATTCACACCGCGGAATTTTCTTAACACAACGAGGTGTATTTCCGTCTACAAGTTCCATCTGTAGACCGAATTCCTATCACTTGGAATTCACAACAAGGACTCCGCCGTCCTTACCCAGGTACCCTTTTTCTGGGGACTAAAATACCCCAACCACGCAGCCAACAAAGAGGTCTCACCGAGTCTCTGAGAGATTTCTTTTGAAGTTTCCGTCAATCCTCGCTGCCGAGAGGTGCTGAACCGGACGCCGGCCTGGTGGATGAACATTGTTCCCCAGGGCTTTCCTTCAGGCGTCCTGTGACCTCTGCCGTGCACGGATTCGGCGTCTTCAACACTCTTCGGATCAGCGAGCAGATTTTCAGGAAATCCCGGACGAGCCCCCAAAAATGTTGGGTTGACAACATTTATCTGAAATCAATCTCAGAGGCGGTAGGTCTTTTTGGCTTAGCGTTTTCTTCTGCGCAGAAGGACGCATCCCAGACACACAGCAAGTGTGGCTGAGACCCGCGCTCTGCTCTGAGTTTTGCCGAGCTTTTTATTGAGAAAGAAACAATTGGGCAAGTGTACATGATCGGGTAGGTTCACAGGCAGGAAATACATTCCATAGTTATATCTCATTACCACAGAACAAACTCTCGTGGACGGAGCAGTATGGACGTCTCATGACTATTAGCTTAACAAAAACGTAGTCTTTAGTGGCCCTGGGAATACATCCCGGTGTCGTACTCATGACTTCAACTTAAATGAGACCTCTGTCTGCTTCAGCCATCCCATGACAATCTCATGATCTGAACATGTCTAGCTAACTATGGGGCTTATTGTATAGCGCGGCTAATGACTCCAGTCATTAGCCGGCCATATGCCCCCAAATCATTTTCACAAGGCTAGATGGTCACATACTGCGGAGAGTCTTGCACACAAAAGTAGATACATAGAATCCAATGATAAAAAGTATATCATTTCCAACAGTTATAAAGGTTGGAATTGCGTTAAATTGGTGCACGAAAACGGTGTGCTAGACAATGGTTTATCAAATTTGCATTGTTAAATGTAGAAATTAGAAATTGTAGAATAATATGATGGTTGAGGGCAGACACTTGTCCGTCGAGGAGAGTACCCAACCCTCATAAAAATGTGAGAGTAAGAGAAAACATACATTGTAGAACTGGATAAGATTAGGTTAATGATTAGAAATCAAAGGTGTTATTATTATTTTCTTATCCCCTGCATTGCAAATGTCTTCTTGATGCAGATAGGTTAACAGGCTAGGACTTTAGTGAGGAGATAATTTGTCGATTGATGGGGGTTAGTAATTGTCCAAATTCTAGTCATATGTTTTGAGGGACCACAGCAACAACATTATATTTAATTTCCAGGCCATTATTTAGTATGATATGACAGTGTCTAGCTAAGTAGACTGTTCTAAAAAAAAAAAAAAATGTGAGAGTGAAGGAGGAGGTTTGATTTGTAATCTGACATTTGGGTCCCATTTTGAAGAGCATGGATTGTTTTTGTTTGTTTATTTTTAAAGATATATTTAACAGTTTATCTCGGTGCAGTAAGGATATAGCAATTTTGCAAGACTTAAAATTAAAAATTAAAACGCAAAATTACATTCTCATTTTCCCAGATGAGAGGAAAATCGAAAGATAAGGAAGACGAAGAAAAGATAAAAAAGAACTTGCTGTTGCACAGACAGGAAGATGATGACACAGTGTCAGCGCGAGCTCGCTTAAAAACCGCAGCTGAGAATGTGATGAGTGAAGATGAGAAAAATGATCAAATTACAAAGACAGATGTTGCGGCACGGCAAAGCGAACCATCCTTTCCGTCTTTGTACCTATAATTTGAGAGGTGATGAAGTACAACAGGTTTTCATGGCATCCTTAACCAAACATTGGGCAAGCGTTAAAGGCACCTGGAGTCCTTTTGATCTCCAGGGCCGTCCATTGGAATATAACGGGGTGCCATTACAAATACAAATTGACCAACTATTGCAGGATAAAAATACCATTTCAATGTAGAGCAAATTACACAGACATTGGCCGGACTAAACAAAAACAAGATAAGCTGTTTGAAGACTTTAGGCACAGACCAGAAAGAGTGTTCAACTGATGTCTATGATCAACAACTCAAAAATGCTCTACATGCAAATTTGCGACCAGTATTATGTCGACAACGAATAAATTCGACAATTTTTTTCCCTATAAAATGGTGCCGTTTGGGTTTGAAGTACATAGTCGCTTCAAAGGAGGAAAAGCATGATTTAAGATACGTGATTGATCAATGAGAAGGCTATCTATCCCTTGTGCCAGGGGTGTCAAACTCATTTGTTCGCGGGTCGCGGTTTAGTCATGGCTTCTTTTGGAGGGCCGGTATGACTGACACACCCGAGTAGATGTGTGAGCGCCTCATATTGTGGGAGCTGCGGAACAAGCTGACGAGTACCTCACTTTCAAATTAGACAAGTAAAAACTGGTCTAATATTTGAAATGTAACATATTACTAAAAGTGAAGATAATTTGCAATTCGAGTAATGGCACATGAATATGAAGCACAATTTGACACCTGTGCCTTATACAAAGGTAAAGTTGGATTGGAATTTGATGAAACGGATATGGACATCCACATATTCCATTAGAGTTTAAATTGCTTGCAATGTAATTGCGAATTAGTTAACACCTGTGTGGTTGATTGATTGATTGATTGATTGAGTGAGTGAGTGAGTGAGTGAGTGAGTGAGTGAGTGAGTGAGTGAGTGAGTGAGTGAGTGAGTGAGTGAGTGAGTGAGTGAGTGAGTGAGTGAGTTTTCTGTCGCCTGCACGTCATCTTTCCTGCATGGCTACGTTGCTGTCACAGCTGCATCTGACCGTTGAAAGATGCACGACACTCATTCCTGCCACTCTCATTCCCCTTCCTGACGACGGCAAATTCCATGATTGTGTCGAAGCTGCCCAACAGATTGCAAAGGCTCGGCCTGATTTGGAAGATACGCCTCTGCCAGATGGTCATGTGGTTTTTGTTGATGGGTCTTCTAAGAATAATGAATCTGGTGTGACCCTTACTGGGTATGCCATTGTTACCGCCGACGTGGTTTTGGAGGCTGCTAAACTGCCGTCCGGATATGTCTGCGCAGGCCGCTGAGCTCATTGCTTTGACTGGGGCCTGCAAATTGTTTGCAAACAAATCCGTCACTATCTGGACTGATGGTCAGTATGCTTTTGCTACAGTGCACGTTTTTGCTCAGCAGTGGAGCAACCGTGGCATGATAACTTCTACGAGGAGGCCCGTCACCCATTTCACATTACTAACTCAACTTTTGGATGCTGTCCAGCTACCTTTAAAGGTAGCGGTTTGCAAATGTGCTGCTCACACTGCAAGCTCTGATCCTGTTTCTCTCGGTAATGCTTTTGCTGACAAATCCGCTAAGGCCGCTGCAGAGGGCCTGCTCCATGTCCTCTCGTCTCTCACAGCTCATGATTCGATGTCACACATCTCTCCTGATGTGTTGCTTGACATGCAGTCTCAGAGCCCCTCCCAGGAACGCCTCTCTTGGGAAAAACGGGGTGCAACTAAAAACACTGTTGGTCTTTTTGTGTGACCTTTGGGCAAACCTGTCTTGCCTCGTAACTTGTTCAAATGGGCTGCTATTTCGAGTCATGGGGTCACCCATGTCTCGACGGGGGGTATGGTGAAACAAGTTGAAGCTATTTATACAACATCCGGCTTTGCAGCTTTTTCACAACAATTTTGCAGAGCGTATTTGATCTGTGCTAAACATAACCCACAAGGCAATTTAAGACCTCAGAGAGGGAAATTCCCGACTCCGTTGTATCCGTTTCAGACAATACATATGGATTATATCCAATTACATAAATGTGAAGGGAAAGAATATTGTTTGGTCATAATAGACGCATTTTCTAAATGGGAAGAAACATTTCCTACCAAACATGCCGATGCACTCACAGTGGCAAAGGCCTTATGCAAAGACATCATTCCAAGATACGGTATTCCAGAAAAGATTTACAGCGACAATGGTCCACATTTTGTAAATCAGTGCAAAACTCTCCCTCCTGGAAGGGCATATTTATTAGGAGAAACAGAGTGGGGGTATAAGTAGGCTGGCTAGAAAGCCCTTGCCCTCTAGTCTAAACATGTCAGGGGATGTTTTACGACCTTTTGATAAGGAGGACAAGGTAAGGTATTTACTACAGGTTGCATTCCAACATAATCCTATGATAAAGATAACCTGGAAAACCCTAACATCTCCCTCCTGTTTTATCATATGATTATGCCACCCCAAACAACAAAGACAAGTAAGAAAAAAAACACACATATATGTATAATGAAGAAAGAAGAATAGTAAAAATAAAAAAAACAACAAACAATGATAGCAACACTTTCCAGTGAAGATGAGGTATTACCTTAATACCCCAGATCAAACTTATTGTGTAAGCGACAAACCTGCTGGCCAGATGTTATTAGCAGGAAAATTCTCACACGGTCCCTCTGCCTTAGGCGACCAGAATGCTATCAATAAAAAAATAAAAATAAAAACACAGAAACAGTACATCATTGTATCCATCACTTGCGAAACATTTTCGATGGTCAAATCAACAAGTTTCCGTCAAACAAGCTCAACAGAACAGCATCTACGCAATCCATGTCCCATTATCATTATCACATCTGTCACGTCTAAGAAGTTGTATATGTGCTCGTGTTTTCGTCAGCTGATGATGTTCTAGTCTGTAGGTGTGGTCTGTCACACACACTGGCGCACACACTCGTGTCCAGTTGGCAGGCAGCATCGGACAACTCTTGTGACCACAAAACCATGATCCGTTCTGAGCAGGCATGTGCACTCATAGGATGCAGGTGAGGCAGTGCTTCCGAACTTCTGGACGAAGTAGGTCCCGTCCGATGGTGCAGCCATGTTGGTAGTAGAGCCCTTACACCTTGAAAACGTCTCTCTCATCCTGGCACATAGCGGCGATGTCCAAAGCTCCCATCCAGTCTCCTCCTGGAGAGCAGTCATCGTTAACGCAGACGTGGGTCACGTTATGTTGGATGTAACATTTGTAATTCACTCCAGCTGGTCTCTCTGTGTAGGCCACTTGCGGTATTGTTCGTTCTCTAACAGTCACATTGAGATTTGTCCAGAATACCTGATCATAGGCACCGTCTGCAAGTCCAGGGCGGTAAGGGTCGGCGACCTTGACTGTGACAGCACGGTGTTGATATCCAACTCCTGGATGCCGTGTCCCTGTGAAACAATGCTCTAGACTTTCTTGCTACGTTTCACACAATAATAATGATGAGTAAATCATCAGATACCTCTCGTGCATACACTCCAACAAACGTTCAGCAGATGTGAGATAACTTGCATGAAGTCTACTTAACCAAACATTGAGTAAATATGGGATAACTTAAAAACTGTCCCGGTCAACAACAATTCATAAATAGAAACTACAAGGTACAATAGATAAAGAACTTCTCTTTAGCTAGACAAAGAACAAAGGTGTTCTGTTCATAACTAGTGAGGGCCTCTCACAGATAAGACAAGGAAGGGAGTATAAGAACTCCCTCAAACCTGGCAGATGTGTTGGCCTTGAGCGAAGGTATGAGACCTCCGGTTCAGGCCGGCCAGCGCTTCTACAAAACTAATTATCCTGACATTTCCCCACTGTTTATCGCATATTTGCTCAAATTCACACATCACCATAAACAACCCCTTTTCTCGACTCTCAGTCGTCGGATCGCAATCATGAGGACAAATATGTTTACACCAAAGGACAAACGTTGTGATGTCATCATTCAGAATCCCACGGATCTGGGAAAAGTCTGGTAACACAGATGCAGGAATTTTGCCATCAACATCATCATGTTGCCGCTCAGACATTAGGTATATCTGAGCAATCTCGTCCTCCATGGGCGATATTACTGTAGTGACGAGACGATTAAACAGAGCACGAAGACACGGTATGCAACATCCATACAAGGTGAGCATAGCAGCAATACTGCAACTGATGGTAAAATTGAGGACACAATGGCGTTATACTTCCCAAAAGCCGTCATCCACTTGTAGTGCTCTTTCATCCTCGTTTTGAGGGATCGCAGGCCTGCAATCCGTCAGGCTCCCATCAGGGGCGGTGTTGTTGAGGATGAAGGTGCAGCATTGTTCTCCAAACATTGCGCAGACGCCTCCTTTCTCAGACAACAACATATCATGAGCATTGTGGTTCTGGATCGACATTAGGGAAGGCGTGGCTAGCTGTTCATGCACTGCCTCGAGCCCCACTTGTGTCCGTTTGCCCAATTTCTGCATGTTGTAATGGATGTAATTTATCCTGTCTACGTTCTTGTTCATCGTTCACCAGCAGCAAATGGAGGACTCCCATCCCGCTGCAATTTGGTCATTTAATTCATATTAATCAGGAACTCCTCTAGGGACTCCAATTGCATCAATTTCGGTCAAATCATCGTCACCTCTCAAATTTAAAGATATTTTTGTTTTTACCAGCTTTTTCCCCAGACCTTGGCATTTTGATGTATATACAATTTCGCTTGACTACATTCTCTGAAAGCAATGGCTTCTTTTTTTCTTTTTTCTCTCAGTGGATATTATATAGACTGCTCTGTCACACACTTCACAATCCAGTAGACGTGACAGTTTTCACACAATCTTTGGTCAATGGCAACGGTACAACATAAATAATCGGTCGCAAATCCATACATATTGATTGGAGCAAGATGGCGGCGCGTGCACACGCAGCGGCCACTCTCTGTCCCGTTCGGTGTTTTGTGAGTGTTTACTGAGTGTTTGTCCGGCAGTTTTGTGTATGTTTGTCTCGTGTGATACGTCGTGCTACTAGTGCGGCGGGCATGTTCTGCTCAACATCGGCGGAAGTGGGTTTTATGGCGTTCTGGACTTTGGTGCGGAGAGATTAAGGGCGCTCGGACTGCTTCGTCATGGTGCGACGCCGGACTGGCCTGCTCTTCCTCCCCCGGTTGGACTGCGTCGTGAGCTCGGACTGCTCCGTCCTGGAGCATTGTTGGGATGCGTCGGCAGCGGGTCTGCGAGGCAGCGGGAGAGGGGCCAGCGCGGAGACATCGGGCCAGGCTTGCGGCCACCCCACCTCGCCCAGCCGTGCCTTCCATTCTACTGGCGTACGTTCGTTCGCGGGACGACAAGATGGGTTGCGTTCGCCTGATAAGTTCCACGAACCGGACAGTGCGTGCCTGCTGTGTGCTCGTGTTCACAGTGGCCTGGTTGACTGTCATCTTTCCGGACTCTGCTGTGGATCGGGAGCGGCTAGCGTGCTATCACTCTTATTGTTCATCTTCTTGTTTTATTTTTCCTGTGTTGTTTACTTGTATGTGCGTTGTGAACTCTGTCTTGTTACCCTGGGATAGTGAGAAACGTAATTTCGATCGCTTTGTGTGTCTTGACATGCGGAGCTATTGACAATAAAGGAGACTTTGACTTTGACTTTGATATGACATATTCAATTTTTTTCTGTCTTTGCAGCTTGTTTTGCCATAAGCAATCAATTGTTTCTTTTTTCAGTTACTCTTATAGTTAGAGACCTGAAACAAATTATCCACATTCATTCTAGATATTCATCCCATTCTTTAACATCTACAGAGGTTGTTGACAAAGTACACATATAAACATCATACTTTCATGGCAGTCCAGATCCGACACAGCAGATCATCCTGCAAAAGTCAAATTGATCTTTTAAATTGGAGGCATTCAGTGTTTTTGTTTTTGTTGAAACAAGCTCTACAAAAAAACGGTTTTGTTTTGAAAATGTTTTGAATATGAATCAAATCTAAATGTTGTATAAAGCTGACTGACCTGCCCCACTATCCCTCCTCTTGAGCCATGTGACACGCACCATGGCTCAATATTGCTGCCCATTTGCATAGGTTCTTTGGTAGGGTAGGTCATTTATAGATGCCATTCTCTAATCTTGCCCCTCTTTTCGTCCATAATTGAATTTCACTCTATGGACTTTGTCGCTGCACATCTTTAAAAATGTTTCAGTGATTTATTCTGCCTCTTGTGTGTATAAACTTTGAAGTGTCTTTTGCGCTGCAGCTTTGCGGTTCTGTCTGCAAGCTTGTTACCTCTTGACACCTGTTGGAAATAATATACTTTTTATCATTGGAATCTATGTATGGCTCGGTGGCGCACTGGGTAGCACGTCCGCCTCACAGTTAGGAGGGTGCGGGTTCGATTCCACCTCCAGCCCTCCCTGTGTGGAGTTTGCATGTTCTCCCCGGGCCCGCGTGGGTTTTCTCCGGGCACTCCGGTTTCCTCCCACATTCCAAAAACATGCTTGGTAGGCCGATTGAAGACTCCAAATTGTCCCTAGGTGTGAGTGTGAGTGTGATTGGTTGTCTGTCTCTGTGTGCCCTGCGATTGGCAACCAGTTCAGGGTGTCCCCCGCCTACTGCCCGATGACGGCTGGGATAAGGCTCCAGCACGCCCGCGACCCCCGTGGAGACTAAGCGGTTCAGAAAATGGATGGATGGATGGATGAATCTATGTATCTACTTTTGTGTGCAAGATTCTCCGCAGTATGTGACCATCAGGCCTCGTGATAATGACTTGGGGGCATATGGCCGTCTAATGACATTAGCCGCGCTATACAATAAGCCCCACAGTTAGCTAGACATATACAGATCATGAGATTGTCATGGGATGGCTGAAGCTTATTTAAGTCTTATTTAAGTTGAAGTCATGAGTACGGCACAGCTATGTATTCCCAGGGGCACTAAGACTACGTCTTTGTTAAGCTAATGGTCATGAGACGTCCATACTGCTCCGTCCATAAGAGTATCCCCTTTGTTCTGTGGTAATGAGATATAATTATGTCCTTCCTGTCTGGAAACCTACTCCATCATGTACACTTGCCCAATTGTTTCTTTCTCAATAAAAGGCACGGCTAAACTCGAGAAGAGCGCGGATCTCAGTCACACTTGCTGTGTGTGTCTGGGGTGCGTCCTTCTGCGCAGAAGAAAACACTAAGCCAAAAAGACCTACCGCCTCTGAGATTGATTTCTGATAAATGTTGTAAACCCAACATTTTTGGGGGCTCGTCCGGGATTCCTGAAAATCTCCTTGCTGATCCGAGGAGTGTTGAAGACGCCGAATCCGTGCACGGCAGAGGTCACAGGATGCCTGAAAGAAAGCCCTGGGGAGCAATGTTCATCCACCAGGCCGGCGTCCAGTTCAGGACCTCTCGGTAGCGATGATTGACGGAATCTTCAAAAGAAATCTCTCAGAGACTCGGTGAGACCTCTTCGTTGGCCGCGTGGTTGGGGTATTTTAGTCCCCAGAAAAAGGGTACCCGGGTAAGGACGGCAGAGTCCTTGTTGTGAATTCCAAGTGATAGGAATTCGGTCTACAGATGGAACTTGTAGTTGGAAATACACCTCGTTGTGTTAAGAAAATTCCGCGGTGTGAATGTGTGTGTGAATGGTAGCACGTATCACTCGCTATTGTGCTGCATGTAACATGGTGGGAAGAAATGGCGAAAGTTGTTATTGCACTAAAGAAACATTCCATCTTTAGAAATCCCTATAATTTAAATGTTGAACTAAATTGATTAAAATGGAGGGCCGTCAAAGTGTTACTGACAATGTATCAGGGGATGAGAAGTATACGTTAAATAAGTTACCAAACTTGAGGCCGCAAGTATGAATGTCAGACAATGAAGCCATGAAAGGCCACTAATGTGAGAAAAAATAAATAAAAATAGTAAAACCAAAACATCAAATAGAGGAAGACGTTTGCGCAGCATTGTTTGTTGATGTTGTTTGTGCACTGTGTTTTTGTTGTGGGCCTTTGTGTTGTCCTTGTGTTCTCTGTGTGTTTATGTGTGTCTATGTGTTAAAATTTTGAAATTGGCTAAAATAGTGTGCAAGGAAAGTTACTAGACTGGGGTCTATTCGATTTGCACTGCAAGAAAAAAAGGAGACATTGAAACTGGAAAATACAATTTTTGAAGAAATTGGGGTAAAGACAGGCAAAAAAGATGAATAAATACTTAGGAGATGCAACAGAATGATGTTCGAGCAGAACTGAATCAGTTGAACCGTGTAGAATTTAGAGGTGAAATATGAATTTTGTAAAATTTTGCAGAAATTTTAATCAATCTTTTATTGGCCAAGTTTGAGCATGCCATACAAAGAAGTACTAATTTAACGTGAAAACATGAATTTTTTAATTTCGCAATTTCGGGAATGTTGATTTGACTTGAATGTTGACTTTCCCAGTTTGATTTGAATGGGCTGAATGATGTGAATTTCAAACTGGGACAATGTAAAGGTGAAATGTAGAATTTGCCTTTAAGAATGAGTGGAAGGAAAATTGCCCTAAATTTGCAAATTTTGTGGAAATGAAAAGCTTATGGAATTAATTGAATGCAAACATCTTTTGAGTGAATTTTTGGAATATGTCAAAATCGGAATGAGTGGGTTGTTTTACCAAGAACCTTGAGGTAGGACAGATTCAAATGAGGACTGTGAATTAAAAATGATGTAGTATGACTGTGTGGACAGCTTGAAGAGAGCTTGAGGAGAGTGAGATCAGTGCATGCGTGCGTGCCTGTGTGTGTGAGATGCAAATGAGCAGGAATGAATGACAAGATACAGCTTGACTGCTTGACGTTGTTGGAGACTACTATGTGAAAAGTAGTAGAACAACTTTGAAGAAAGAGTGATTTTGAGCATATTTAATGCTAAGAAAAGAAAATAGGGCTTATTTCACAGTGGTTGACTGATTATCATGAACTGAATGGCTCGTTTTACGCTTTCATCTGTCACGGTCGGGTGGAGCATGGAGCAGGACGACCAAGTGCAGCTTGGACCAGGGTTTATTGGTGAACTCAAAAAAGGCAAACTAACAGACTCGGCAACTGACATGACTTAACAAAACCTAACAACGAGACTAACCAAAAAGACGTGAAACAAAAAGACAGGGTGACATTACCAATGACAGGAACAGGAACCAAAAAGACATCATGACATGAACACCTAACATAATTCCAACACCGAACGACCACAACCAATGATCCGACAGGGAGTGAGGGGCAGACAGGACTTATATACACGACAGGTAACGAGAGGCAGGTGGGAATAATCACACTGATCATGGGCACACAGGAGGGGAGGGGCGAGCACACAGACAGAAACCAAGACAACAGACACATAGTGGAGCAGTTGGGGATGAGACGTGACAGAACCCCCCCCACAAGGGACGGCTCCCGACGTCCCAAAAAAAAAAACTAGGGGAACCGAACTGCACTCGGGCGGCGACTAGGGGAACCGAACCGCGCTCGGGCGGCGACTTGGGGAACAGAACCGCGCTCGGGCGGCGACTCGGGGGACAGAACCGCGCTCGGGCGGCGACTCGGGGGACAGAACCGCGCTCGGGCGGCGACTCGGGGGACAGAACCGCGCTCGGGCGGCGACTCGGGGGACAGAACCGCGCTCGGGCGGCGACTTGGGGGACAGAACCGCGCTCGGGCGGCGACTTGGGGAACCGAACCGCGCTCGGGCGGCGACTTGGGGAACCGAACCGCGCTCGGGCGGCGACTTGGGGAACCGAACCGCGCTCGGGCGGCGACTTGGGGAACAGAACCGCGCTCGGGCGGCAACCCTAACCTGAACCGCACTCGGGCGGCAACCATAACCTGAACCGCACTCGGGCGGCAACCATAACCTGAACCGCACTCGGGCGGCAACCATAACCTGAACCGCACTCGGGCGGCAACCATAACCTGAACCGCACTCGGGCGGCAACCATAACCTGAACCGCACTCAGGCGGCAATCCTAACCTGAACCGCACTCGGGCGGCAACCCTAACATGAACCGCAATCTGCGTCAACACAAACATGAACCGCACTCGGGCGGCAACCCAAACATAGAATGCATTCGGATGGCGACTCTGGAAGTCCGTACAGCAATTGGCGGCGACTCTGGAAGTCTGTGCCGCGATCAGCGGCAACTCTGGAAGTCCGTACGGCAATTGGCGGCGACTCTGGAAGTCTGTACCGAGATCGGCGGCAACTCTGAAAGTCCGTACCGCGATCGGTGGCATTCGGAAGGCGGGGCTGTGCGCGGCGGCAAGAGCCATCACGCGCCGCAGCAGTGGGAGTGGAGCCAGGGACGATCGCGGGTCCGACGCAGCTGGCTTGGATGTCTGCTGACGTTCGCGGGTCCTACGATGCTGGGGTGGAGCCCGATGGCGGCCGTGAGTCTGATGATGCCGGGAGGCACTCCAATGGCGGCCGTGGGTCCGGCGTCGCGGCAGCAGAGTCCAATCGCGGCCACAAAGCCGCTGGCGCCAGAAACACCCCGATGGTGGCCACGGGTACGGCGTTGCGGCAGCAGAGTCCCAACGCTGCCGCGAAGCCCATGGCGCTGGAACATGCACGGATTGGCGGTCATGGATTGGGCATCGCAGCAGGATCTGATGGAGGAGGGGGGGTTCAAGCACTGGTCGTTGTAGTGGTCGGATCATTCTGTCACGGTCGGGTGGAGCATGGAGCAGGACGACCAAGTGCAGCTTGGACCAGGGTTTATTGGTGAACTCAAAAAAGGCAAACTAACAGACTCGGCAACTGACATGACTTAACAAAACCTAACAACGAGACTAACCAAAAAGACGTGAAACAAAAAGACAGGGTGACATTACCAATGACAGGAACAGGAACCAAAAAGACATCATGACATGAACACCTAACATAATTCCAACACCGAACAACCACAACCAATGATCCGACAGGGAGTGAGGGGCAGACAGGACTTATATACACGACAGGTAACGAGAGGCAGGTGGGAATAATCACACTGATCATGGGCACACAGGAGGGGAGGGGCGAGCACACAGACAGAAACCAAGACAACAGACACATAGTGGAGCAGTTGGGGATGAGACGTGACATCACCTAAAAGTCAAGTCAAGTTTATTTGTATAGCCCTAAATCACAAACAGTCTCAAAGGGCTTCAAGTAGACAAAAATTCAAGTTTTCGTCTACAATGATGATAATTGCTTTTGAAACAAAGGAAGTGTAAGGATGAGATTCCTTTCTCCTCATGCAGCATTTAGGCCAGAGAGGAAGTGAAGTCAAGTAACAGAAGTTAGGATGGGTAAAAACCAGAAGTAAACTATCTTGGTTTACTCTCAGCGAAAGGGAGAGCAGGGAACAGGTTATATTAGACACACCACGACCTGCCACAAAGAACAACTGATGTTTTTTTTTCTGTCATTACTGCAGAGCTTGGGCTCCATGCTATGCTGAAATTGCTAAGCCACTAACAGGAGTGGCTCATGGACAGCCGTTAGCAGTCAGAGATACATTCGCGTGGACACCAAAAGTAGAAGAAGGACTGACAAGATTGAAAATGATATTAGTTCTAACAACAAAGGGTGTGATAATGGATAAGGTGTTATTGACGATGTCAATAATAAAACTGTTTTGCCAAAATGACTTTTAAGGCAACGCCTGTTGTGTCACTTATGTGACAACAGGGGGGAGATGAGTTATTAGTTACCTTTGGTTTAGATTCTTGCAAAAAAAAAAAAAAAAAATAAGCATGTCCTGTTTGTGTGAAACATGATCCACACAGGAACCTAAAAGACACTCTATGTGAAAATTCGAAGATTCGAATAGTGGAGCCTAACAGGAACATAGAAAAAGTGAACAGCTGAGAAATGGCCTTCGATGTAGTGGCAGTGAATTATAAATTCAGGACAGTTCAGTAATATCTGTAAAGTGAGCATAACACCATTAATACTGAGGTGAAAATAGAGATGATACTAGGCAAAATTTGGAAACTTTATCAGAAATTGAAGGCTCAAATCAGGAAAGGTGGAAAGGTAATAGAGAGAATGGCATAAAATCAAAGTTAGGAAAACAAAAGATAGATAGTAGCCTGAAAATAGGAAGAGCTTGTGGAAATTACAGTATAATTGAGAGAAATCACAGTTAAGACTTGCAATTTAAGTTTAGGGTAATCTGTCAGTTTAAAATGGTTCAAATGAGGTCCATCACAATACATCCGAGCGCTTATGAAGGAAAGGCGCTGTCCTTCTCAGGTAGATTAGATTATTGTTAATAGTAGAATTTGAAGTTTGATTAACAGAAGGCACTATGGAATTTATGTCAAATTGGAAGATGATATTTAAGTTTGGTATCCCAGGATTTTCAGTATCCATCAGTGACTCTGAAACTCGATCCCGAGACTCCATCGACAGCTGAGAACAACAAGAAAATGGTGCATGGCTCTGAGGCACCTTTGACCTTTGCAAGAGCAAAGAAGGACTAAATTTGTGCTTTGGGGGGAGCACAACGCTTATGGAGGAGAACGACATCCTCGGAGGCGAAGTACAAAGAGTGAAGGAACTTGCAAGATGAGAATGGACTCAGTTGAAAATGGACTCATCCAAGAGTGAGGGATGAGTTGACGCTGAGACTACAACCAAAGATAACAACCTGACAATGAGGTGCTGCGAAAGACACACGAGACCTGAAAGATGCATCAAGCTGCTGAGACGTTATCAAACTTGGTAGAGCTTGGGTCAGAGTGGATGGAAGCTTGCTTGGGCACTGAGTTTGACACAACTGAGGAGTCTTGCTAAAAGATAAATAAATAGATAAGGAACAAATTGTGTAGTGTTACGGAGAAAGAAAAAGTATCATAATCAGAAGATACATTTGGATGAAACAGAAATTTGTAAGAAATAAGAGTAGAATCACATTTAGCCCATCCAGCTTAACAATTAGACATTTAGTCATTAACAGTTTGGAGAAGGGAAAATAGGGTATTAGGATCTACTAGGATGCAGTCAAAAGGCGATTAGATTGTTCAATGGAGGTAATTAATAAATTATAAGTTAATCACACCTCACAGGGAAATTCTGGTGTCAAAACAAAAAGTCTGATAAGATCAAGGAATAACAGACATGAAAACCTTTGACAGTTATGAATAACACTGCATGAGACTCACACCAAGTGACAGTGAACGCGATGACAAATGTGATAGGACTCGGAAAACAAATGCCTTAACATGGCAAAGTGAAAATAATGTAGTGGAGTAGTCTGTTGGAGGAAGACTTTTGAGTATCTTTACCCAGGTGCTCGATCAGAACGATGGATTAGGACAAGACTATTTAAGGACCTGCTGAGGCTGTTTCTTTCCCCATGCTCACTCATGAACATGCTCAGCAGTACAAATGACTGAATTTTTAAGCATTTAATTGGCAATCTTATGGTAAAGGGCCGGTACGAATGTACGAAATATTCACTTGGGAAGAACATCCAGAAATGAAGCGTTTACCGTTAATATTCGCTGATTGCCTGTTCACTTACACATACTAAATTTGTTTGTTGTTGTATGAGTGATAGATGCAAATGGATTGGCGCTTGTGTGGTTAGGAATATGTGTGTGTGTGTGTGTGTGTGTGTGTGTGTGTGTGTGTGTGTGTGTGTGTGTGTGTGTGTGTGTGTGTGTGTGTGTGTGTGTGTGCGTGTGTGTGTGTGTGTGTGTGTGTGCGCGTGTGTGTGTGTTGAGGGCAGTATGAAAGGCCAAAGTATTCTGGAGTTGGTATGAAAGGGTCACAGTTGAGGGTAAGATTCCTCTCACCTGAGACGGGAACACCCAAGCGTGATGACTAACAGCCGATGGTTAATCAAAGGCACCATGAACAACAAAAATAGTTCATGGAAAAGGCCGAATTCAGCAACACGGATGGACAAGACAGGACTGATATCAAACACTAGGACGATGGACATATGACATGACGAACCTGGACTCACCCGACAAGGTGACAGACTATGTAGATGACAACCATACATATGGAACTTAAGCTTGCTTGTGGCAAGTGCGAGCCTTGCTTTGTTTCTGTGTGTCACTTGACTTATTGCAGCGTCAACCGACAGCCAAGGAGCAGATTGCTGGTTGTTTTATAACTTGTATTACTTTTGCAGGTTGTCGATTGCAGTCTTGGAAAGTTTTTGTTGAATTCACGTGAAAATGTTAACCCTAACCCTTTTGATTTTTATGATGATTGATGATTTTCAGGACGGAATCCCCGTGCGTCATGATTCATTGTGTGTCTATTTTCATTTAGTAGATACTCGATGCCTGTGTAGTTTTGTGAGGGCAAGTGTCCGTTGTTGGTATTGCCGAGTGTGAGGTGCACAGTCAATTTTCAGGAACTTGGGGATGACGATCCTGGATGACTGCAAGGTTCGACAGGACTGGCTGCAAGACGTGATGATGTGGTAGGACGTTTGCCGGTTCCATTTTAAATGCCTAATGACACATTGGGCGAATGTGTCAAAGGGGGGGTGGGGTTACGTTTGAATGAGTAAGTAGATACATATAAAATGTAATTGTGACATTCAATGCTTTTTCGGATTCACTTGTTTTGGAGGCTTTAACAGGACGTGTCAGAATTCAACAGGCAGCAGTCACAGGAGAAATCGTGCGAGACTGACAGCACGATGAGAAATAAGGGAGATAATTCATAACTCCTGGGGGGAGTGTTGTTGTTTGTTTGTTTGTTTTAGGTTCACGCGGGCCTCTGGATCATAGGAGTAGATGCATGGACGCTCGGAGGTCCTATTGAACACTCCGATGAGACGACGACCACCAATCATCCCCGTGCCCCGAACAACCACAAAGGAGAAGAATTGTTTGCTGACGATTGGTTATGGAGATGTCGATTACTAGGGAACTCCTGGACGCTGACCGGGGCCTGGGAAGAGACTCTGAGGATGGTGAAGTGGACATAAAGATCTTGGATGGACAGCAGGCCCTGGGCAGTGATCCCAGAGCAATTCACTACTGAACATTCAGTGGACTGGACTTTGCATCGACAGACACATACATATGCAAGGGGGGCAAAACTAAGAGCATTTCAACTTTGCAGTATGCTGTGATATTGTGTCAATATTATGTCCTTCATTACTTTATCAAATGACCACATGCGGCATTATTTTAATTTGTCACATGACTAAAAGGTTGGCATCAGCATCTGCTGTCCAGAATATCATGTTGGCCCAGCGTGAACAAGATGAGTGGGACCGATTTGCGTAAATTGCCTACGTACCTGTCTATTTTTTCTTGACGATCCAGAATAAAATACATTTCATTATAACGAACATAGCCAAAGCCGGATGAAGGGCTGTAGTTCTGATAAACTCTGGAATGTAAACCTTCATGCTTTTTGATGGTACTATACTATAATATGTAGGCATATGCTCATTTATAAACATATGTAGTTATTAGGTGATCTTTTTTTCCCATGAATTCCAATGTTAAAACAGGAGGGAATGTTGGAAATTATATACTTTTTATCATTGGATTCTATGTAACTACTTTTGTGTGCAAGATTCTCCGCAGTATGTGACCATCTAGCCTCGTGAAAATGACTTGGGGGCATATGGCCGGCTAATGACTGGAGTCATTAGCCGCGCTATACAATAAGCCCCACAGTTAGCTAGACATGATCAGATCATGAGATTGTCATGGGATGGCTGAAGCAGACACACTAAAGACTATGTCTTTGTTAAGCTAATGGTCATGAGACGTCCATACTGCTCCGACCATAAGAGTATCTCCTTCTTTCTGTGGTAATGAGATCATAATTATGTCCTTCCTGTTTGGAAACCTACTCGATCATGTACACTTGCCCCTTTGTGGTAATGAGATAATAATTGTCCTTCCTGTTTGGAAACCTACTCGATCATGTACACTTGCCCCTTTGTTTCTCTCTCAATAAAAGGCACGGCTAAACTCGAGGAAGGCGCGGATCTCAGCCACACTTGCTGTGTGTGTGTCTGGGGTGCGCCCTTCTGCGCAGAAGAAAACGCTAAGCCAAAAAGACCTACCGCCTCTGAGATTGATTTGAGATAAATGTTGTCAACCCAACAGCTACTCTGGGCAAATCTCAATGTGACTGTTAGAGGATGAACAATACCACAAGTGGCCTACACAGAGAGACCAGCTGTGACCCATGTCTGCGTTAACGATGACTGCTCTCCAGGAGGAGACTGGATGGGAGCTTTGGACATCGCCGCTGTGTGCCAGGATGAGAGAGCCGTTTTCAAGGTGTAAGGGCTCTACTACCAACATGGCTACACCATCGGACGGGACCTACTTTGTCCAGAAGTTCGGAAGCACTTATCGTATGATTATGTTGGAATGCAACCGGTAATAAATAACCTACCTTGTCTCATTCTACACAAGGTCGTAAAAGTTCCCCCTGATATTTTTTGGGCTTCCTATTCAGTCTACACCAGCCCCTACTCTTTCTCTTAATAAATATGTCCTTGCAGTTGGGAGCGTTTTCAGACTTCATTCCTTCAACGGGTGAACTCTCCACCTGCAGGTTTCTAAAAGGACTTGCTTGTCTCCCGTGTGGTTCTTGCAAAATAAGTTGGAGTGAGCGAATCTCTAACAGGGCGCATGCACACGGCCTCCCGGTGGTGCCGGGCGGCCGCTGGATGTCGAACGAGGCTCCGCGATCTCATCCGCGGTGCTTCCAAACAGCCGATCCGCTGGTCTATGAGCTATTTCCGGCTACCCGGCGCGTGTGCACGGCCTCCCGGTGGTCCAGGTCGCCTCCGCGAACCATTAAAAAAATGTCAAGTCAGTCCCGGGCGGCGTGCTTGAGCGCGCCGGCCGCTGGAAGTCGAATGCGGCTCCGCGATCTCATCCGCGGTGCTTGTAAAGTGCCGAACCGCTGGGCCGGAGCTATTTTCGGCCACTTGGCGCGTGCGCACGGCCTCCCGGTGGTGCCGGGCGGCGCGCGCGAGCTCGCCGGCCGCCGGAAGTCGAACGAGGCTCCGCGATCTCATCCGCGGTGCTTGTAAAGTGCCGATCCGCTGGTCCGGGGCTATTTTCAGCCACTTGGCGCATGCACACGGCCTCCCGGTGGTGCCGGGCGGCGTGCGCGAGCGCGCCGGACGCTGGATGTCGAACGAGGCGCCGCGATCTCATCCGCGGTGCTTCCAAACAGCCGATCCGCTGGTCTATGAGCTATTTCCGGCTACCCGGCGCGTGTGCACGGCCTCCCGGTGGTCCCGGTCGCCTCCGCGAACCATTAAAAAAATGTCAAGTCAGCCTACCTTAAAAGAGTTAGAGTTACTCCCGCCGTTCGGCCGCTTAAAGTGTCACGGGAGGCGTAGCAACGCGAGAGTGTGCGCTAAGTGCGAGAGGTGGTGTTTTTACTCGCCGCGTCCGCCAGAGGGAGACAATTCCCCGCCACAGCGGCACCGGCAGCTTCCGAGCGTCTCCCCGAGCGCTCGGAAGTCCGTGCGGGGGGAAGATGAGAGCCGTGCAAGGTACCAGGTGGAGTTGGACGGTTACCGGCGCCGCTCGTCATGCACGCCGGCCGCCGGAAGTCGAACGAGGCTCCGCGATCTCATCCGCGGTGCTTGTAAAGTGCCGAACCGCTGGGCCGGAGCTATTTTCGGCCACTTGGCGCGTGCACGTGCGCACGGCCTCCCGGTGGTGCCGGGCGGCGCGCGCGAGCTCGCCGGCCGCCGGAAGTCGAACGAGGCTCCGCGATCTCATCCGCGGTGCTTGTAAAGTGCCGATCCGCTGGTCCGGGGCTATTTTCAGCCACTTGGCGCATGCGCACGGCCTCCCGGTGGTGCCGGGCGGCGTGCGCGAGCGCGCCGGCCGCTGGAAGTCGAGCGAGGCTCCGCGATCTCATCCGCGGTGCTTCCAAAAAGCCGATCCGCTGGTCTATGAGCTATTTCCGCATGAAGAAATAACCACCTGCAACGTTTGGTTTAGGTTTTAGGTGCATTTTTAATTTTATTGCTTAAATCGCATTTTTCTCGACGAGCTGAGCACGTTTTTAGAATTGTGCTCCTCCCGTCACTCTGGTTGGGTTGGCATGGTAAAAAGTGCTCTTGGGGGCTAGAGAGTGCCGAGTTGACCACTGCGCATCAAGAAATGACCATCTGCAGCGTTTGGTTTAGGTTTTAGGTGCATTTTTAATTTTATTGCTTGAATCACATTTTCTCGACGAGCTGAGCACGTTTTCTGAATTGTGCTCCTCCCGTCACTCTGGTTGGGTGTGCATAGTAAAAAGTGCTCTTGGCGGATAGAGAGTGCCGCCTTGACCACTGCGCATGAAGAAATGACCATCTGCAACGTTTGGTTTAGGTTTTGGGTGCATTTTTAATTTTTATTGCTTAAATCGCATTATCTCGACGAGCTGAGCACGTTTTCTGGAATGTGCTCCTCCCGTCACTCTGGTTGGGTGTGCATAGTAAAAAGTGCTCTTGGCAGCTAGAGAGTGCCGCGTTGACCACGTTTGGTTTAGGTTTTAGGTGCATTTTTAATTTTATTGCTTAAATCGCATTTTCTCGACGAGCTGAGCACGTTTTCTGAAATGTTCTCCTCCCGTCACTCTGGTTGGGTGCGCATAGTAAAAAGTGCTCTTGGCAGCTAGAGAGTGCCGCGTTGACCACTGCGCATGAAGAAATAACCACCTGCAACGTTTGGTTCAGGTTTTAGGTGCATTTTTAATTTTATTGCTTAAATCACATTTTCTCGACGAGCTGAGCACGTTTTCTGAAATGTGCTCCTCCCGTCACTCTGGTTGGGTGCACATAGTAAAAAGTGCTCTTGGCAGCTAGAGAGTGCCGCGTTGACCACTGCGCATGAAGAAATAACCACCTGCAACGTTTGGTTTAAGTTTGAGGTGCATTTTTAATTTTATTGCTTAAATCGCATTTTCTCGACGAGCTGAGCACGTTTTCTGAAATGTTCTCCTCCCGTCACCCTGGTTGTGTGCGCATAGTAAAAAGTGCTCTTGGCAGTTAGGTTTTAGGTGCATTTTTAATTTTATTGCTTAAATTGCATTTTCTCGACGAGCTGAGCACGTTTTCTGAAATGTGCTCCTCCCGTCACTCTGGTTGGGTGCGCATAGTAAAAAGTGCTCTTGGCAGCTAAAGAGTGCCACGTTGACCACTGCGCATGAAGAAATAACCACCTGCAACGTTTGATTTAGGTTTAAGGTGCATTTTTAATTTTATTGCTTAAATCGCATTTTCTCGACGAGCTGAGCACGTTTTCTGAATTGTGCTCCTCCCGTCACTCTGGTTGGGTGGGCATAGTAAAAAGTGCTCTTGGCAGCTAGAGAGTGCCGCGTTGACCACTGCGCATGAAGAAATAACCACCTGCAACGTTTGGTTTAGGTTTTAGGTGCATTTTTAATTTTATTGCTTTAATCGCATTTTCTCGACGAGCTGAGCACGTTTTCTGAAATGTGCTCCTCCCGTCACTCTGGTTGGGTGCGCATAGTAAAAAGTGCTCTTGGCAGCTAGAGAGTGCCGCGTTGACCACTGCGCATGAAGAAATAACCACCTGCAACGTTTGGTTTAGGTTTTAGGTGCATTTTTAATTTTATTGCTTAAATCGCATTTTCTCGACGAGCTGAGCACATTTTCTGAAATGTGCTCCTCCCGTCACTCTGGTTGGGTGCGCATAGTAAAAAGTGCTCTTGGCAGCTAGAGAGTGCCGCGTTGACCCCTGCGCATGAAGAAATAACCACCTGCAACGTTTGGTTTAGGTTTTAGGTGCATTTTTAATTTTATTGCTTAAATCGCATTTTTTCGACGAGCTGAGCACGTTTTCTGAAATGTGCTCCTCCCGTCACTCTGGTTGGGTGCGCATAGTAAAAAGTTCTCTTGGCAGCTAGAGAGTGCCGCGTTGACCACTGCGCATGAAGAAATAACCACCTGCAACGTTTGGTTTAGGTTTTAGGTGCATTTTTAATTTTATTGCTTAAATCGCATTTTCTCGACGAGCTGAGCATGTTTTCTGAAATGTTCTCCTCCCGTCACTCTGGTTGTGTGCGCATAGTAAAAAGTGCTCTTGGCAGTTAGGTTTTAGGTGCATTTTTAATTTTATTGCTTAAATCGCATTTTCTCGACGAGCTGAGCACGTTTTCTGAAATGTGCTCTGTTAGGGTTTTCCAGGTTATCTTTATCGTAGGATTATGTTGGAATGTAGACTATAATGATTAAATCAATCTTGTCTTGCCCTCACAATGCAGAGTAAGATGAAGTGGTTGCTTCCTCTGCTTGATTGACCAGCTGCAGCTGAAGCAATCAAAGTTGTTCTGTTTCCCACAACAGTGTAAAACACCCCCTGCTCTGATCTTATCAGAGGCCGGGGGTTCACCAAACCTGTCCACTCACCCCCACTCTGTTCCTCCTAATAAATATGCCCTTGCAGGGAGGAGACTTTTAGACCTCATTCCTGTAGCGAGTGAACTCTCCACCTGCAGGTGTCTAAAAGAACTTCCTTGTCTTCCGTGTGGTTCTTGCAAAATAAGTTGGAGTGAGCAAATCTCTAACATTTTGGTGCCGAAACCCGGGATCACCCATCATCTGGCTGACGGAGGACGACGCGCTGTACACCGTCGACGGGCCAGCGTCCACTAGCCGGACCTGGTAAAGAAAGACCTGGGAAGGAAATTCTTCGCTGGGCCAGCATCTTAGGTCTGCCTTCGTCTGACAGAGGTGGATTGACGGGACCCGGCAGTGCAACGAACCAGGGGACAAGTAAGTTAAAGGCCTGAAGTTGTGTGATTGTGTTGTTGTGAAACGCGTATAAAAAAAAAAAAAAAAAAAAAAAAAAAAACACAGGTGCACATGAGATACGGCTTTGGTTTGTCCGAGCTATGAGATTCGGCTTTGGTTTGTCCGAGCTATGAGATTCGACTTTGGTTTGTCCGAGCTATGAGATTCGGCTTTGGTTTGTCCGAGCTATGAGATTCGGCTTTGGTTTGTCCGAGCTATGAGATACGGCTTTGGTTTGTCCGAGCTATGAGATACGGCTTTGGTTTGTCCGAGCTATGAGATTCGGCTTTGGTTTGTCCGAGCTATGAGATTCGGCTTTGGTTTGTCCAAGCTATGAGATTCGGCTTTGGTTTGTCCGAGCTATGAGATTCGGCTTTGGTTTGTCCGAGCTATGAGATACGGCTTTGGTTTGTCCGAGCCATGAGAAAAATACAAAGCGCTTGAGTTTGTGTGGTTGGGAGTGTGACTGGTAGGATAAATTGACTAAATAGCAGTTCTAGCATTGATCCACGGCAATAATACAGGCTAGTAATTTGTTGAAAGGTCAATTTAAACCTGCATTGAGGATCCTCAAAGACATAGTTAAATAAATAAATAAGTAATAATAGTAATAATAATAATAGAAATATTTTTGAGAAAAAGAAATTGTATAACCTAAAATTACTAGAATTAAGATGGGAAATAAAAACGGTAAATCTCTACCTCTTGACGGAGATGAGAAGTACATGGCGAGTAGATTTCTTAATTGTATGCAATATATGCCGAAGTGGAAGAAAAAGTATGGAGTAGAAGGGAAGTTGAGAGTTGAAGTGTGGAAGATAGTAGTTGATGTTTTAGAAGAGAGTGTGGATAGAAAGAAAAATGGACTGAAAAAGAAAAGAAAAGAGAGCGAATTGGATTGTGCTAAAATGTGGTTGAAAGCTTCACAAGAAAGAAGAGAAAAAATCCAAAAGACAAAAGATAGAAAGTTGAAAAGTGATGAGGCCGCCATTCAATTGAGATTTGAAAAAGAATTCTGGGTACATAGTGGCATCCCATTCAATGATGCAGATGAGAGTTCTTATCAGCAACATCTTAAAATTGTGCTCCTCACTGGTTTCCCCCCTGACTTGGGCAGTTGGGTGAGGAAACACTTGGTGGAAGCGGACACTGCTTGTGGTTTACAAAAAACATGCAGTGGCCCAGAGACGCTGATAAAGGGATTGAGAAAGGCAAAAGTTCTGATGTATTTCATCTAGATGATGATAATGATCTAAATAAAGATACAACGATCTTCTACCAAAGTTCCCAAAGGGGCAGAGGAAGAGTTAGATACCAACAACGTCGCGAGCCGCCATTCAAATCAAAACCCCCATCAGATTCAGACAACTGTTGGAACTGTGGTAGACGAGGACACTTTGCACGAGAGTGTCGTTTTGCAAAACAATACCAATCAAAGGGTAGAGGAAGGAGCAGAGGAAAAGCCAAATTTTTAGCATGACAAGCTTCCTCCTCTTTGACCGCTTATGCTCATACAGAGAAAGAAAGAATAGATGCCCATATGACAGCAAAACATGTCATTGTCAGATTATTAGAATTTTTTTTAGATTATTAGAAGTCCTGTCCATCCAAGAAGTATGACAATGCTGTTTGTATGCCCAAATTACAAATGACTAGAGCTCGAATTTGTGTTGCACTAAAGTTAAAATATGAAAATCAAGTGGTAAAGAAATGCAACTTGCTTCTAGAAGATAAATAAATAAAATTAGAATGTGCTGTCCTCGTGTGCATGGGAGGGACCAGCTCATGATCGACCACAGGAAATGGCCACCCTGTGACGAATCATTGGTGCTGGGAACTACCTTTTGCGTGCGAGAGCTGTGCATGTGTGTGCGTATATGTTAAAATGATGAACATTGGCTAAAGTTTTAGTATAAAAAAAAAATTGCTAGACTGTGGTCTATCCAATTTGCACCGCAGAACAGAAATTATTTTGAAAGATAAAAATGAGAGGAAAAAGAGAGAAATCTGTTTGCAAGCAGAAACTAATCCACACTAGTGCATGTTAAGTGTCGAGCCCACATGAGAAATTCGAAGAAAAAAAAAAAGACAGAACATGCTTTCAGGAATTGGAAGAAGCTAAATTGTGAATTTAAGATTTTGCAATGCTACATTTAATAATAATAATTGATTGGTTGTGTTACAAGATTATACAAAATTCTAAATGCAAGCTAAATCTGAGAGATTGAGTTCTTCAAATTTAAAAACAAAGAAAAAATTCAGATTAATTTGCCAATTGTTTGTTTTAGTTAAGTTTTTTTTTTGAATTGGTGGATTGTTCTACCAGGAAACCTGAGTTGAAAATGATATATGAATGTTGTGTGGTGAGCTTGGATGAATTGGGACCAATGTGATAGAAAGACTCCTTTTTGGAGACTGTGTGTGAGATGCAAATGAACATTGATGAATGATAGCCTGAATGAAAAGAAATTACAGGTTGAATGGTTGAAGTCGTTGGCGAATACTATGAAAAATTAGTAGAGCGACTTTGATGAAAGAGTGATTTTGAGCAGGTTGAATGTTAGAAAGAAACACGTAGCTTTTGGATTGATAACAGAAAAAAAACTGGAGAACCAGTAACACATGTAGAAGATGTGTGAACTGGGAAATTGAGAAGCGTTTTGGACAGAAAGTCAAATTAAATGATGATGGAATCGTATGTAGTAAAGAACGCATTCTCCCAAAAAGTTTGTCAAGGTGTGAGGCATGGGCGTTGCCAAGCCTCAAAAGGAGGGAGTGAGTAGGACAGATAGTGGAAGATAGTAATAATACAACACTTTATGACAATGAATTTTCGAATACATTTGGTGTTATACTGTGGTAAATTTTTTGTTCTGGTGTAGATAGGTTAGCAACACGAGAGATTTAGAGGTTCAAAAGAAAGACAGTTAAAAGAAAACATTTTTGATTTGGACAATTGCAGGCTAACAGGAACATAAGAACGATAAGAACTACGAGAGTTGCAAACAACAGATGAAGAGCAGTCCTTGGCAGATTATATGATCAGGACGCTCAAACTGTGTCAAAGACAAATTTACTGCCGCCTGATCTTTCCTCCTCACAGGTCGACAACCCCATCAATCCAGGAGACAGGGTCTACATCAAGGTCATCAAAAGAAAGAACTGGGCCAGCCCGCGGTGGGAGGGACCGTTCCAAGTTTTGCTTGCTACTCCCACGGCGGTAAAAATTTCCCAACGGCCCAGCTGGAATCACCTCAGCCACTGCAAGTTGCAGAGAGTGCTGGACCCCTAATTCGGAGTGGTGGGGAAGGCTGACTACAAAGGGGCCCCATCGTTTAGGGTGAGGCGTCTCAATGTTGGTGAAGAATTCATCGATCCCCACTCCGCTAGGCGAGGGGATGTCCCGGTGTCTCTGCCATCCTAGTAGCAACGGGGCTCCATATGCCAGATGGATCCTCTGCTGCGTTGTGGTTGGAGCGTGCTATGGTCTATTGACTCATCTGAACAGACCAAATGACAATGTTGCCCGTGGTAAACGATGGTCACATGATGAGAACTTTGAAGACTGATCACGGGACCCCAGAAACCCATACGAAACCAACACTTGGTACCGGTATGTCAGGTTCACTGTGAGAGCTCACACACAGGAGGCGTGCTATGTGTGTTCAAAACTCCCCCCTTCCTCCACTTAAGTTCGCTTGGAGGCCAGAGCAATGAATGTCACTGAAGCGAAACGTATGGCATCCATGGGAGGAGTTGGATATCAACGCCGAGCAGTCACAATCAGTGATGCCGACCCATCCCACTCTGGACTTGCAGACGGTGCCTATGATGAACACTTCTGGGCAAATCTCAATGTGACTGTTAGAGGATGAACAATACCACAAGTGGCCTACACGGAGAGACCAGCTGGAGTGAATTACAAATGTTACATCCAAGGTAACAAGACCCACGTCTGCATTAACGACGACTGCTCTCCAGGAGGAAACTGGATGGGAGCTTTGGACATCACCGCTGTGTGCCAGGATGAGAGAGCCGTTTTCAAGGTGTAAGGGCTCTACTACCGACATGGCTGCACCATCGGACAGGACCTACTTCATCCAGAGTTTCAGAAGCACTGCCTCACCTGCATCCTATGAGTGCACGTGCCTGTTCAGAACGGATCGTGGTTTTGTGGTCACCAGAGTTGTCCGATGCAGCCTGCCAACTGGACACGAGTGTGTGCGCCAGTGTGTGTGACAGAACACACCTACTGACTAGAATATCATCAGCTGACGAAAACACGAGCACATATACAACTTCTTAGGCGTGGCAGATGTGATAATGATAATGAGACGTGGATTGCGTAGATGCTGTTCTGTTGAGCATGTTTTACGGAAACTTGTTGATTTGACCATCAAATATGCTTCGCAAGTGATGGATACAATGATGTACTGTTTCTGTGTTTTTCTTTTTATTTTTTATTGATAGCATTCTGGTCGCCTGTGGCACAGGGGCCGTGTAAGAATTTTCCTGCTAATAACATCTGGCCAGCAGGTTTTTCGCTTACACAATACGTTTGATCTGGGGTATTGAGGTAATGCCTCATCTTCACTGGAAAGTGTTGCTATCATTGTTTGTTGTTTTTATTTTTGCTGTTCTTCTTTCTTCATTATACATATATATATGTTTTTTTCTTACTTGTCTTTGTTGTTTGGGGTGACATAATCATATGATAAAACAGGAGGGAGATGTTAGGGTTTTCCAGGTTATCTTTATCGTAGGATTATGTTGGAATGTAGACTATAATGATTAAATCAATCTTGTCTTGCCCTCACAATGCAGAGTAAGATGAAGTGGTTGCTTCCTCTGCTTGATTGACCAGCTGCAGGGGAAGCAATCAAAGTTGTTCTGTTTTCCACAACAGTGTAAAACACCCCCTGCTCTGATCTTATCAGAGGCCGGGGGTTCACCAAATCTGTCCACTCACCCCCACTCTGTTCCTCTTAATAAATATGCCCTTGCAGGGAGGAGACTTTTAGACCTCATTCCTGTAGCGAGTGAACTCTCCACCTGCAGGTGTCTAAAAGAACTTGCTTGTCTTCCGTGTGGTTCTTGCAAAATAAGTTGGAGTGAGCAAATCTCTAACATGCTCCTCCCGTCACTCTGGTTGGGTGCGCATAGTAAAAAGTGCTCTTGGCAGCTAAAGAGTGCCGCGTTGACCACTGCGCATGAAGAAATAACCACCTGCAACGTTTGATTTAGGTTTAAGGTGCATTTTTAATTTTATTGCTTAAATCGCATTTTCTCGACGAGCTGAGCACGTTTTCTGAATTGTGCTCCTCCCGTCACTCTGGTTGGGTGGGCATAGTAAAAAGTGCTCTTGGCAGCTAGAGAGTGCCGCGTTGACCACTGCGCATGAAGAAATAACCACCTGCAACGTTTGGTTTAGGTTTTAGGTGCATTTTTAATTTTATTGCTTTAATCGCATTTTCTCGACGAGCTGAGCACGTTTTCTGAAATGTGCTCCTCCCGTCACTCTGGTTGGGTGCGCATAGTAAAAAGTGCTCTTGGCAGCAAGAGAGTGCCGCGTTGACCCCTGCGCATGAAGAAATAACCACCTGCAACGTTTGGTTTAGGTTTTAGGTGCATTTTTAATTTTATTGCTTAAATCGCATTTTCTCGACGAGCTGAGCACGTTTTCTGAAATGTGCTCCTCCCGTCACTCTGGTTGTGTGTGCATAGTAAAAAGTGCTCTTGGCAGCTAGAGAGTGCCGCGTTGACCTCTGCGCATGAAGAAATAACCACCTGCAATGTTTGGTTTAGGTTTTAGGTGCATTTTTAATTTTATTGCTTAAATCGCATTTTCTCGACGAGCTGAGCAAGTTTTCTGAAATGTGCTCCTCCCGTCACTCTGGTTGGGTGCGCATAGTAAAAAGTGCTCTTGGCAGCTAGAGAGTGCCGCGTTGACTGCTGCGCATGAAGAAATAACCACCTGCAACGTTTGGTTTAGGTTTTAGGTGCATTTTTAATTTTATTGCTTAAATCGCATTTTCTCGACGAGCTGAGCACGTTTTCTGAAATGTGCTCCTCCCGTCACTCTGGTTGGGTGCGCATAGTAAAAAGTGCTCTTGGCAGCTAGAGAGTGCCGCATTGACCACTGCGCATGAAGAAATAACCACCTGCAACGTTTGGTTTAGGTTTTAGGTGCATTTTTAATTTTATTGCTTAAATCGCATTTTCTCGACGAGCTGAGCATGTTTTCTGAAATGTGCTCCTCCCGTCACTCTGGTTGGGTGCGCATAGTAAAAAGTGCTCTTGGCAGCTAGAGAGTGCCGAGTTGACCACTGCACATGAAGAAATAACCACCTGCAACGTTTGGTTTAGGTTTTAGGTGCATTTTTAATTTTATTGCTTAAATCGCATTTTCTCGACGAGCTGAGCACGTTTTCTGAAATGTGCTCCTCCCGTCACTCTGGTTGGGTGCGCATAGTAAAAAGTGCTCTTGGCAGCTAGAGAGTGCCGAGTTGACCACTGCGCATGAAGAAATAACCACCTGCAACGTTTGGTTTAGGTTTTAGGTGCATTTTTAATTTTATTGCTTAAATCGCATTTTCTCGACGAGCTGAGCACGTTTTCTGAAATGTGCTCCTCCCGTCACTCTGGTTGGGTGCGCATAGTAAAAAGTTCTCTTGGCAGCTAGAGAGTGCCGCGTTGACCACTGCGCATGAAGAAATAACCACCTGCAACGTTTGGTTTAGGTTTTAGGTGCATTTTTAATTTTATTGCTTAAATCGCATTTTCTCGACGAGCTGAGCATGTTTTCTGAAATGTTCTCCTCCCGTCACTCTGGTTGTGTGCGCATAGTAAAAAGTGCTCTTGGCAGTTAGGTTTTAGGTGCATTTTTAATTTTATTGCTTAAATCGCATTTTCTCGACGAGCTGAGCACGTTTTCTGAAATGTGCTCTGTTAGGGTTTTCCAGGTTATCTTTATCGTAGGATTATGTTGGAATGTAGACTATAATGATTAAATCAATCTTGTCTTGCCCTCACAATGCAGAGTAAGATGAAGTGGTTGCTTCCTCTGCTTGATTGACCAGCTGCAGCTGAAGCAATCAAAGTTGTTCTGTTTCCCACAACAGTGTAAAACACCCCCTGCTCTGATCTTATCAGAGGCCGGGGGTTCACCAAACCTGTCCACTCACCCCCACTCTGTTCCTCCTAATAAATATGCCCTTGCAGGGAGGAGACTTTTAGACCTCATTCCTGTAGCGAGTGAACTCTCCACCTGCAGGTGTCTAAAAGAACTTCCTTGTCTTCCGTGTGGTTCTTGCAAAATAAGTTGGAGTGAGCAAATCTCTAACATTTTGGTGCCGAAACCCGGGATCACCCATCATCTGGCTGACGGAGGACGACGCGCTGTACACCGTCGACGGGCCAGCGTCCACTAGCCGGACCTGGTAAAGAAAGACCTGGGAAGGAAATTCTTCGCTGGGCCAGCATCTTAGGTCTGCCTTCGTCTGACAGAGGTGGATTGACGGGACCCGGCAGTGCAACGAACCAGGGGACAAGTAAGTTAAAGGCCTGAAGTTGTGTGATTGTGTTGTTGTGAAACGCGTATAAAAAAAAAAAAAAAAAAAAAAAAAAAAACACAGGTGCACATGAGATACGGCTTTGGTTTGTCTGAGCTATGAGATTCGGCTTTGGTTTGTCCGAGCTATGAGATTCGACTTTGGTTTGTCCGAGCTATGAGATTCGGCTTTGGTTTGTCCGAGCTATGAGATTCGGCTTTGGTTTGTCCGAGCTATGAGATACGGCTTTGGTTTGTCCGAGCTATGAGATACGGCTTTGGTTTGTCCGAGCTATGAGATTCGGCTTTGGTTTGTCCGAGCTATGAGATTCGGCTTTGGTTTGTCCAAGCTATGAGATTCGGCTTTGGTTTGTCCGAGCTATGAGATTCGGCTTTGGTTTGTCCGAGCTATGAGATACGGCTTTGGTTTGTCCGAGCCATGAGAAAAATACAAAGCGCTTGAGTTTGTGTGGTTGGGAGTGTGACTGGTAGGATAAATTGACTAAATAGCAGTTCTAGCATTGATCCACGGCAATAATACAGGCTAGTAATTTGTTGAAAGGTCAATTTAAACCTGCATTGAGGATCCTCAAAGACATAGTTAAATAAATAAATAAGTAATAATAGTAATAATAATAATAGAAATATTTTTGAGAAAAAGAAATTGTATAACCTAAAATTACTAGAATTAAGATGGGAAATAAAAACGGTAAATCTCTACCTCTTGACGGAGATGAGAAGTACATGGCGAGTAGATTTCTTAATTGTATGCAATATATGCCGAAGTGGAAGAAAAAGTATGGAGTAGAAGGGAAGTTGAGAGTTGAAGTGTGGAAGATAGTAGTTGATGTTTTAGAAGAGAGTGTGGATAGAAAGAAAAATGGACTGAAAAAGAAAAGAAAAGAGAGCGAATTGGATTGTGCTAAAATGTGGTTGAAAGCTTCACAAGAAAGAAGAGAAAAAATCCAAAAGACAAAAGATAGAAAGTTGAAAAGTGATGAGGCCGCCATTCAATTGAGATTTGAAAAAGAATTCTGGGTACATAGTGGCATCCCATTCAATGATGCAGATGAGAGTTCTTATCAGCAACATCTTAAAATTGTGCTCCTCACTGGTTTCCCCCCTGACTTGGGCAGTTGGGTGAGGAAACACTTGGTGGAAGCGGACACTGCTTGTGGTTTACAAAAAACATGCAGTGGCCCAGAGACGCTGATAAAGGGATTGAGAAAGGCAAAAGTTCTGATGTATTTCATCTAGATGATGATAATGATCTAAATAAAGATACAACGATCTTCTACCAAAGTTCCCAAAGGGGCAGAGGAAGAGTTAGATACCAACAACGTCGCGAGCCGCCATTCAAATCAAAACCCCCATCAGATTCAGACAACTGTTGGAACTGTGGTAGACGAGGACACTTTGCACGAGAGTGTCGTTTTGCAAAACAATACCAATCAAAGGGTAGAGGAAGGAGCAGAGGAAAAGCCAAATTTTTAGCATGACAAGCTTCCTCCTCTTTGACCGCTTATGCTCATACAGAGAAAGAAAGAATAGATGCCCATATGACAGCAAAACATGTCATTGTCAGATTATTAGAATTTTTTTTAGATTATTAGAAGTCCTGTCCATCCAAGAAGTATGACAATGCTGTTTGTATGCCCAAATTACAAATGACTAGAGCTCGAATTTGTGTTGCACTAAAGTTAAAATATGAAAATCAAGTGGTAAAGAAATGCAACTTGCTTCTAGAAGATAAATAAATAAAATTAGAATGTGCTGTCCTCGTGTGCATGGGAGGGACCAGCTCATGATCGACCACAGGAAATGGCCACCCTGTGACGAATCATTGGTGCTGGGAACTACCTTTTGCGTGCGAGAGCTGTGCATGTGTGTGCGTATATGTTAAAATGATGAACATTGGCTAAAGTTTTAGTATAAAAAAAAAATTGCTAGACTGTGGTCTATCCAATTTGCACCGCAGAACAGAAATTATTTTGAAAGATAAAAATGAGAGGAAAAAGAGAGAAATCTGTTTGCAAGCAGAAACTAATCCACACTAGTGCATGTTAAGTGTCGAGCCCACATGAGAAATTCGAAGAAAAAAAAAAAGACAGAACATGCTTTCAGGAATTGGAAGAAGCTAAATTGTGAATTTAAGATTTTGCAATGCTACATTTAATAATAATAATTGATTGGTTGTGTTACAAGATTATACAAAATTCTAAATGCAAGCTAAATCTGAGAGATTGAGTTCTTCAAATTTAAAAACAAAGAAAAAATTCAGATTAATTTGCCAATTGTTTGTTTTAGTTAAGTTTTTTTTTTGAATTGGTGGATTGTTCTACCAGGAAACCTGAGTTGAAAATGATATATGAATGTTGTGTGGTGAGCTTGGATGAATTGGGACCAATGTGATAGAAAGACTCCTTTTTGGAGACTGTGTGTGAGATGCAAATGAACATTGATGAATGATAGCCTGAATGAAAAGAAATTACAGGTTGAATGGTTGAAGTCGTTGGCGAATACTATGAAAAATTAGTAGAGCGACTTTGATGAAAGAGTGATTTTGAGCAGGTTGAATGTTAGAAAGAAACACGTAGCTTTTGGATTGATAACAGAAAAAAAACTGGAGAACCAGTAACACATGTAGAAGATGTGTGAACTGGGAAATTGAGAAGCGTTTTGGACAGAAAGTCAAATTAAATGATGATGGAATCGTATGTAGTAAAGAACGCATTCTCCCAAAAAGTTTGTCAAGGTGTGAGGCATGGGCGTTGCCAAGCCTCAAAAGGAGGGAGTGAGTAGGACAGATAGTGGAAGATAGTAATAATACAACACTTTATGACAATGAATTTTCGAATACATTTGGTGTTATACTGTGGTAAATTTTTTGTTCTGGTGTAGATAGGTTAGCAACACGAGAGATTTAGAGGTTCAAAAGAAAGACAGTTAAAAGAAAACATTTTTGATTTGGACAATTGCAGGCTAACAGGAACATAAGAACGATAAGAACTACGAGAGTTGCAAACAACAGATGAAGAGCAGTCCTTGGCAGATTATATGATCAGGACGCTCAAACTGTGTCAAAGACAAATTTACTGCCGCCTGATCTTTCCTCCTCACAGGTCGACAACCCCATCAATCCAGGAGACAGGGTCTACATCAAGGTCATCAAAAGAAAGAACTGGGCCAGCCCGCGGTGGGAGGGACCGTTCCAAGTTTTGCTTGCTACTCCCACGGCGGTAAAAATTTCCCAACGGCCCAGCTGGAATCACCTCAGCCACTGCAAGTTGCAGAGAGTGCTGGACCCCTAATTCGGAGTGGTGGGGAAGGCTGACTACAAAGGGGCCCCATCGTTTAGGGTGAGGCGTCTCAATGTTGGTGAAGAATTCATCGATCCCCACTCCGCTAGGCGAGGGGATGTCCCGGTGTCTCTGCCATCCTAGTAGCAACGGGGCTCCATATGCCAGATGGATCCTCTGCTGCGTTGTGGTTGGAGCGTGCTATGGTCTATTGACTCATCTGAACAGACCAAATGACAATGTTGCCCGTGGTAAACGATGGTCACATGATGAGAACTTTGAAGACTGATCACGGGACCCCAGAAACCCATACGAAACCAACACTTGGTACCGGTATGTCAGGTTCACTGTGAGAGCTCACACACAGGAGGCGTGCTATGTGTGTTCAAAACTCCCCCCTTCCTCCACTTAAGTTCGCTTGGAGGCCAGAGCAATGAATGTCACTGAAGCGAAACGTATGGCATCCATGGGAGGAGTTGGATATCAACGCCGAGCAGTCACAATCAGTGATGCCGACCCATCCCACTCTGGACTTGCAGACGGTGCCTATGATGAACACTTCTGGGCAAATCTCAATGTGACTGTTAGAGGATGAACAATACCACAAGTGGCCTACACGGAGAGACCAGCTGGAGTGAATTACAAATGTTACATCCAAGGTAACAAGACCCACGTCTGCATTAACGACGACTGCTCTCCAGGAGGAAACTGGATGGGAGCTTTGGACATCACCGCTGTGTGCCAGGATGAGAGAGCCGTTTTCAAGGTGTAAGGGCTCTACTACCGACATGGCTGCACCATCGGACAGGACCTACTTCATCCAGAGTTTCAGAAGCACTGCCTCACCTGCATCCTATGAGTGCACGTGCCTGTTCAGAACGGATCGTGGTTTTGTGGTCACCAGAGTTGTCCGATGCAGCCTGCCAACTGGACACGAGTGTGTGCGCCAGTGTGTGTGACAGAACACACCTACTGACTAGAATATCATCAGCTGACGAAAACACGAGCACATATACAACTTCTTAGGCGTGGCAGATGTGATAATGATAATGAGACGTGGATTGCGTAGATGCTGTTCTGTTGAGCATGTTTTACGGAAACTTGTTGATTTGACCATCAAATATGCTTCGCAAGTGATGGATACAATGATGTACTGTTTCTGTGTTTTTCTTTTTATTTTTTATTGATAGCATTCTGGTCGCCTGTGGCACAGGGGCCGTGTAAGAATTTTCCTGCTAATAACATCTGGCCAGCAGGTTTTTCGCTTACACAATACGTTTGATCTGGGGTATTGAGGTAATGCCTCATCTTCACTGGAAAGTGTTGCTATCATTGTTTGTTGTTTTTATTTTTGCTGTTCTTCTTTCTTCATTATACATATATATATGTTTTTTTCTTACTTGTCTTTGTTGTTTGGGGTGACATAATCATATGATAAAACAGGAGGGAGATGTTAGGGTTTTCCAGGTTATCTTTATCGTAGGATTATGTTGGAATGTAGACTATAATGATTAAATCAATCTTGTCTTGCCCTCACAATGCAGAGTAAGATGAAGTGGTTGCTTCCTCTGCTTGATTGACCAGCTGCAGGGGAAGCAATCAAAGTTGTTCTGTTTTCCACAACAGTGTAAAACACCCCCTGCTCTGATCTTATCAGAGGCCGGGGGTTCACCAAATCTGTCCACTCACCCCCACTCTGTTCCTCTTAATAAATATGCCCTTGCAGGGAGGAGACTTTTAGACCTCATTCCTGTAGCGAGTGAACTCTCCACCTGCAGGTGTCTAAAAGAACTTGCTTGTCTTCCGTGTGGTTCTTGCAAAATAAGTTGGAGTGAGCAAATCTCTAACATGCTCCTCCCGTCACTCTGGTTGGGTGCGCATAGTAAAAAGTGCTCTTGGCAGCTAAAGAGTGCCGCGTTGACCACTGCGCATGAAGAAATAACCACCTGCAACGTTTGATTTAGGTTTAAGGTGCATTTTTAATTTTATTGCTTAAATCGCATTTTCTCGACGAGCTGAGCACGTTTTCTGAATTGTGCTCCTCCCGTCACTCTGGTTGGGTGGGCATAGTAAAAAGTGCTCTTGGCAGCTAGAGAGTGCCGCGTTGACCACTGCGCATGAAGAAATAACCACCTGCAACGTTTGGTTTAGGTTTTAGGTGCATTTTTAATTTTATTGCTTTAATCGCATTTTCTCGACGAGCTGAGCACGTTTTCTGAAATGTGCTCCTCCCGTCACTCTGGTTGGGTGCGCATAGTAAAAAGTGCTCTTGGCAGCAAGAGAGTGCCGCGTTGACCCCTGCGCATGAAGAAATAACCACCTGCAACGTTTGGTTTAGGTTTTAGGTGCATTTTTAATTTTATTGCTTAAATCGCATTTTCTCGACGAGCTGAGCACGTTTTCTGAAATGTGCTCCTCCCGTCACTCTGGTTGTGTGTGCATAGTAAAAAGTGCTCTTGGCAGCTAGAGAGTGCCGCGTTGACCTCTGCGCATGAAGAAATAACCACCTGCAATGTTTGGTTTAGGTTTTAGGTGCATTTTTAATTTTATTGCTTAAATCGCATTTTCTCGACGAGCTGAGCAAGTTTTCTGAAATGTGCTCCTCCCGTCACTCTGGTTGGGTGCGCATAGTAAAAAGTGCTCTTGGCAGCTAGAGAGTGCCGCGTTGACTGCTGCGCATGAAGAAATAACCACCTGCAACGTTTGGTTTAGGTTTTAGGTGCATTTTTAATTTTATTGCTTAAATCGCATTTTCTCGACGAGCTGAGCACGTTTTCTGAAATGTGCTCCTCCCGTCACTCTGGTTGGGTGCGCATAGTAAAAAGTGCTCTTGGCAGCTAGAGAGTGCCGCATTGACCACTGCGCATGAAGAAATAACCACCTGCAACGTTTGGTTTAGGTTTTAGGTGCATTTTTAATTTTATTGCTTAAATCGCATTTTCTCGACGAGCTGAGCATGTTTTCTGAAATGTGCTCCTCCCGTCACTCTGGTTGGGTGCGCATAGTAAAAAGTGCTCTTGGCAGCTAGAGAGTGCCGAGTTGACCACTGCACATGAAGAAATAACCACCTGCAACGTTTGGTTTAGGTTTTAGGTGCATTTTTAATTTTATTGCTTAAATCGCATTTTCTCGACGAGCTGAGCACGTTTTCTGAAATGTGCTCCTCCCGTCACTCTGGTTGGGTGCGCATAGTAAAAAGTGCTCTTGGCAGCTAGAGAGTGCCGAGTTGACCACTGCGCATGAAGAAATAACCACCTGCAATGTTTGGTTTAGGTTTTAGGTGCATTTTTAATTTTATTGCTTAAATCGCATTTTCTCGACGAGCTGAGCACGTTTTCTGAAATGTGCTCCTCCCGTCACTCTGGTTGGGTGCGCATAGTAAAAAGTGCTCTTGGCAGCTAGAGAGTGCCGCGTTGACCACTGCGCATGAAGAAATAACCACCTGCAACGTTTGGTTTAGGTTTTGGGTGCATTTTTAATTTTATTGCTTAAATCGCATTTTCTCGACGAGCTGAGCACGTTTTCTGAAATGTGCTCCTCCCGTCACTCTGGTTGGGTGTGCATAGTAAAAAGTGCTCTTGGCAGCTAGAGAGTGCCGCGTTGACCACTGCGCATGAAGAAATTCCAGAATCGCATTGCTCTTGATATGTTGTTGTCTGAGAAAGGAGGAGTCTGTGCAATGTTCAGAGAACAGTGTTGTACCTTTATCGCCAACAACACCGCCCCTGATGGGAGCCTGACAAAGGCCATTGCAGGCCTGCGATCCCTCAACAAGAGGATGAAAGAGCACTCTGGCGTGGACAACTGGATGCAACAACACCGCCCCTGATGGGAGCCTGACAAAGGCCATTGCAGGCCTGCGATCCCTCAACACGAGGATGAAAGAGCACTCTGGCGTGGACAACTGGATGCATGCCTTTGGGAAGTATAAAGCACTTGTGTCCTCAATTATAATATCAGTTGCAGTATTTACTGCTATACTCACCTTGTGTGGATGTTGTTGTATTCCATGTCTGCGTACTCTGTTTAATCGTCTCATCACTACAGCAATATCGCCCATGGAAGACAAGATGGCCCGGGTATGCCTAATGTCTGAACGCCAGCATGTTGATGATAACGATGAAGATGAAATTTTTGCATTTGAAATTACAGACTTTTTCCCAGATCTGTGTGTTTCCGAATGATGATGATGCAACATTTAACCTTTTGGGTGTAAACATATTTGTGCTCATACCTGTGATCCGACAACTGAAAATCGAGTGAAGTGGTTGTTCTTGGTGATGTAAAAATTGAGCTAATATGTGATAACCAGGGAGGAATGTTGGAATAATTTTAAGTGAAGCTTTGGCCTGCCAGACCTGGAGGCCTTGCCTTTACGAGTTTATCTTTTCCTTTTATCTAGGTTCTTCCTTTTTAGTGATAGGGATGTCTTTTGATCCCTGTCAGCCATTTGCATCCTTCCTGTCCTTATGTTGTCTGTGTGTTTTCGTTCCCGTAAGAGACCTTCACTGACAATGAGCAGAGCTTATTTGCATAGGTGACATGTTCTTTGTTTGATTCACAGGGACTTCATTCCTTTTATTTAGCGGTAGGTTTGGTTCATAGCTTGTAGTTTATCAGACCTGTTTTTCTTTGTTAAAGGTTACAGACAGTTAGAAGTAGTTGGATAAAAGTTATCCCATATTTACTCAATATTTGTTTAAGGAACTGCATACCGGTTTGCTTAATGTGTGTTGAAATGTTTAGGACAAGTTACTTATTACTATTATGTGTTAATTACCAAGTAGATAAAGTTAGCAAAGGTCTAGTTGCATTTGTTCCACAGCAAAGCGGCAATCAACGTGCTTCAGGGTATTTGACCATAGTCGAGAACGAGTCAGCCAACTGTGAGGGAAGACAGCTGGGGACAGCCCCTGCGGGGGGTCACGAGCCAACAGCGAAGTGCTAATTCACACCACACTACATTCTTTTGCTAATCAGCGTTGCTACAGACACAATCCCCCCTCCCTTTAGCGTAGCAACGCCTCTGTAACCAGGGCAACCATAACATTAAAAAGAGGGGCACGTGGAGTAAGGACTCAGAACTGATGGAGGTTGTAACAGAGATTGCTTTCTCTATCGTTCTCCTCGCGAGTAAACCTGTTCTGGTTGTCTTCTCCTCTTCATTCCAGCGAGTGATTTAATGTCTAATCGTATTTAGACCCAACAAGCCGCAAACAAACTGAAGCGACACCTCACAATGAATCGACGAGAGGAACGATAGCGAGAAAAAGGCCATTTCATCTTGCGCAACACCAAGCAGCCGCAAACAAACAGACTCACCTTGCAGGACCTCACGCTTTGTTCCTCCTCAGAGATTCTCGACGTCGGTATCGTAGCAGCAAATCTCTCTCCTGTCGACACAAATAATCCGCCTTTGAGATTCTTTGGATGCAAAGGGAACGAACGGCTCCGGCGCAGAAACAAACGCGACTCACGATGACATTTCTGACATGAGCTCCTGTCTCCAGAGCCTGAAAAACATGTCACCGGCAATGATTGGAGGGACGCTCGTCTTTTCCAAAAGTGACAACTACAGGGTGTGTCAGGGTTTTCCAGATTATCTTTATCGTATGATTATGTTGCTTTGACTTTGACTGCAACCTGTAATAAATAATATTATTTATCCCTTATTTATCCCTATCGCTTATCCCTTCCTACACAAAGTCGTAAAACACCCCTTGCTATGTTCTGACTAGAGGTCAAGGGCTTTCTCTATCCAATCCACTCTTACACCCACCCTGTTTCTCTTAATAAAAATGCTCGTGCAGGAGCCGAGAGTCAGACTTCATGCGTACAACGGATGGACTCTCCACCTGCAGGTGTCCAAAAGAACTTACTTGTCTCCCGTGTGGTTCTTGCAAAATAAGTTGGAGCGAGCGCAACTCTAACAGGGTGCATTTTGCCACTAGCTGCCTACGGACAATGACGTCGCGCTCGCGGCTCATGGTTGACGGGCTGAGCAGCCGGGCGAGTCCGTCGTTTTCAGCGCACAGCGAGTGGCAAAGGCGCTGACAAAACGGGAGATTTGAGCTGCTGAAAACGGCAAAACAAGTCTAAAGCGTGTTCAAACGCGTGCGCACAATGCTCCTGCTTGAAAGGTCGGAATTTAAGGGGCCGATTTTTTGGATGGCGGCCGCCGGCCAAGCTTTGGACGGAAAAAAATTCCTGGCGACAGCGAGCGAGCGCGTCGCTGCGGTACGTGCACCGAGTCGCCTGCCTTAAGACCTTGGACAAGTCGTCGATGATGTGCCGCTGCTCCACAACTTAAAGGAACTCCATTTCACCGTCCTGCTGGCCGCAACCGCGGTCCAGGTCATTGAGCGAACTAGGCCTTCTCTGTGGAACACAAATGCAGTGGACTCTGTTGGCACGCTGCCGTTGCCCGCGTCGACTTACCAAGCTTGCCATCTCCTCGTTCTCCTGGGTGACAAAGCGCACTTTCAAGGCGACACAGCACCAGCGAGAGTTCTTCATTCTTCCTGCTCAGGCGTTTGTTTTTGTACAGGAGTGGCAGAAACTGGCTTTCTGTTTCTCTCAGTCGCTTTAGCTGCAAGCATGAAGTGCGGGATGTGAAAGACGCACAACACGCGGGCCAGAACGTATCCATTCCTTTTGCATCGGTTTGAACGGAATCGTGGCTTTGGCTCCCAATAAAAGACATCTACCAGGCAACCGACTCGCCGCGCCGCTCAACTAATAAGCAAGCGCAATGGGTGCCTCGCTGGATGGCGCGCATCAAACGTAGCGCAAACCTTCAAGCGTGCCGTCAATAAATTACCAGTTCATTGCGCTCTTCAGAAAGCAGGGCGTTTCAATCCTCCAGTTTCCTGATGACTGCGCTGAGCTCAGCGATTTTCAGATGAAACCTTCGCGTGTCCCGATCCTCCTGAGACTGAAAACGCCCCGCAACACACACACCCAACCACTCGTTCAAAGTTCAAAACTGTTTTTGTGCTACCTTCCTCCAGCAACAAACTAAGTCATGCGTACTGCAAGTGTGTGATGAGGTGGCTTACGCTATGAAGAGGATTGCTAGTAGCGCCGTTGACCCCACTTCCAGGGTAGTTTAGGCCCGCCCTTTGGGAATCCCTCAGGGCAGCGATCTGCTGCTCGGCAGCCTGAGTCTGCAGCTGAAGGCGGTGGACGTGGCCGGCCCCAGGGCTTTATCCAAAACACTAACCGCTCTGTCTTTCAGCTTGATCTCATCCATCTGGATGTACAAGCGGGGAGCGCTCAGGCAGGCGGGCAAACTCATTTGCCAGAATTGTGACAAAAACAAAGAGAGCAATCGGCCAATTTTTATCTTGAATCGACTAGAACACCATTGCTGTGACAAAAGCGAAGCGAGCAACCGGACGTTTTCTTCTTGTGAAATAGAATAGAATGCCTTAGGTGTCATTGCACTGCAGGTATACAACGAAATTGGGAACATAGCCACGCACCGCGCATCTGATCAGTCCTACCAGTCGGCGGATCTCCCTCTCACAGTCTCTCTTGGTTCGGCTCAGCTCCTCCCGATGCTGGTGATGAGCCGATCGGAGCTCGGCCGCTCGGGACTGCCAGGCCTGCTGGGCCGCTGCCAGGGCTTCCTCCGCGCTCCTGATGGAGGCGACACTGCTCGGTCTCCCGACACCGCCGCGTCTCCTCCACCTCCGCCAGCAAAGCGCCCCCGCTCCTCACCTGAGCAGACATTGCGCCACACCGGCCCGTTGAGACCGCAACGGAGCGCCGCAACGCTTACTGGGGACAAGCTACACAATACGGTAGCGGCCGCATCGGAGCCCGACGTGGCGTGCGGATAGTCAGACACGGATTGAGCGGATCACCTTGTCCATGGAGCCGTCCCTCAGGCTGAGAACCAAGGCATTCAGTCGCTGGATCTCTCCATCTTTGATTTTGATCACTCTCATCAGCTCCATTTCATGCTGCCGCAGTAATGTCTCCCTGGTAACGACTAACTCTTTCTGCTTCTCCTCATGGAGTTTGCTTTTGAGTTCCGTCATGGCGGCGGTGGCACGGTGGTGCTCCGCCCGCAGGTCCTGACTTCTCTCTCTCTCCAGACAGCTGACCTGACATGACTTAGACAAACTTTGTCATCTTGTCTGCACATGGTGCATACAAAACGAAATTTCGTTCCATACGGCTTACAACAAAGTAGTGATATTGCAGTTGAATAGAAGTAACATATCCTATGAAAATATATATATATACATATACTGTATATATATATATTACAAATAAGTATAAAGTGCAGCAGTGCTAATTATGCAATAGTGCAAGTAGGCAAAACAGTATTCAAGAGTGTGCAGAGCAATGCTAAACCATGTATTAAACTTCTATTTAAAGGGTTTACACAAGTTCAGTAAAGTTGGTAGTGCGAGATAGTGCAAGATAGAGGTCCGTAGTGTCATAAAGTACAGTTCCAGCGCACCCTGACGGTTTCACCATCTTCGCTGGAGACTTCAATCATGCCAACCTGAAGTCTGTTTTCCCGAGGCTTCACCAGCATGTTCCTTTTCCGACACGTGGCGACAGCTTCCTGGACCTAGTCTACTCGGCGCAAAAGGGAGCTTTCAAAGCCACCCCCCTCCCCCATCTGGGGCTTTCTGACCATCTCACCGTTTTGCTTTTGCCCGCATACAGACAATTGGTAAAGGCATCCAGGCCGGTTCGGAGGCAGGTTCGAGTGTGGCCTGAGGGTGCCTCCGATGCACTTCGTGACTGCTTCGACACCACTGACTGGGACTTGTTTAAGCAGGCAGCCACCTACAACGATTGGACGGACATAGAGGAGTATACTGACTCTGTTACCTCTTACATCACGAAGTGCATCGATGATGTGACTTGCTCGAAATCCGTCGTCACTCGCGCGAACTGGAAGCCGTGGCTGACGGGGGCTGTCCTCAGACTGTTGAGGGCCAGAGACAAGGCTTTCAGAGCGGGGGATGAGGCTGGCTTGAGGACAGCGAGGGCCGACCTGTCCCGAGGCATCAAAGAAGCGAAGAAGGCGTTCTCGTGCAAGGTCTCCACCCACTTCAAGGACAGCAAGGACGCACGTAGCCTTTGGCGGGGCATTCAGACCATCACGGACTACAAGCCCGCGCCGAGGAGCTGTGAGGGCGACGTCCGTCTGCTGAACAATCTGAACCGCTTCTTTGCTCGCTTCGACGCCCAGAACAGCACAGAAGACCACTCCCCCCCCACACGAGCAGCCCCTGCGCCTCTCTGCCGACGGTGTGAGGAGGGTGCTTGCCGCTATTGACACCCGTAAGGCGGCGGGCCCTGACAACATCCCGGGTCGAGCGCTGAAGGACTGCGCTGGGGAGCTGTCGGGTGTCTTCACGGACATCTTTAACGTTTCCCTGCAGCAGGCCATCGTCCCCTCGTGTTTCAAGGCTGCCACCATCGTTCCTGTGCCGAAGAAACCTGCACCGTCCTGCTTCAATGACTACCGCCCTGTGGCACTGACGCCCATCATCATGAAGTGCTTTGAGCGGCTGGTCATGGAGCACATCAAGTCCGTTCTCCCCCCCACCATTGACCCTTTCCAGTTTGCGTACCGTGCCAAGCGGTCCTCTGAGGATGCCATCTGCTCTGCCCTCCACTCGGCCCTCACCCATCTGGAGAGAAAGGACTCATATGTGAGGTTGCTGTTTGTGGACTTCAGCTCTGCCTTCAACACCATTGTGCCGCAGCGACTCATCTGCAAACTCGACGAGCTGGGCCTCAGTACCTCCCTCTGCAACTGGATACTGGACTTCCTCTGTCAGAGGCCTCAGGTGGTGCGTGTTGGCGACAAAATCTCCGCCAGCATCACGCTGAGCACGGGGGCCCCCCAGGGCTGCGTGCTCAGTCCATTACTCTTCACCCTGCTGACGCATGACTGCACTGCGACCTACAGCGACAACCGCATAGTGAAGTTTGCTGACGACACGACTCTGGTGGGTCTCATCACAAAGGGCGACGAGACTCGGTACAGGTCGGAGGTTGACCTTCTGACCACGTGGTGCAGGGACAACAACCTCCTGCTGAACGTTAATAAGACAGGGGAAATCATTGTTGACTTCCGGAAGGGTCACACAACACACCTGCCGTTGATCATCGATGGTGCTGTGGTGGAGAGGGTGAGCTGCACCAAGTTCCTGGGGGTGCACATCAGTGAGGACCTCTCCTGGTCCGCAAACACCTCGTCACTGGCAAAGAAAGCTCAGCGCCGCCTGTACTTCCTGCGGAAGCTCAGGCGTGCATGTGCTCCTCAGGCAGTCCTGTCTACATTCTACCGTGGCACTATTGAGAGCGTCATCACCAGTTGCATCGCTGTCTGGGGTGGTAACTGCACTGAACAGAACTTGAAGGCCCTGCAGCGCATAGTGAATACGGCTGGTAAGATTATTGGTGCTTCGCTCCCCTCCCTGAAGGACATTTACACCTCCCATCTCGCCCGCAAGGCAACCTCGATTGCCAGAGATGTGAGTCACCCGGCTCACTCTTTGTTTGACCTTCTGCCCTCTGGGAAGAGGTACAGGAGCCTGCGCTCCCGCACCACCAGACTTGCCAACAGCTTCTTTCCCCAGGCTGTTAGGGCCCTGAACTCGCTACCCCCTTCTGCGTAGCGTGTGGCACTGTTGCGCTATTTTCGGGAATGTCTGCTGTACGCGCACTTGCTCCTTTTTTTTTCTGCTCCTCTTATTTATTTATTTATTGTTGTGTTATTTATTCATTATTTATTCAGCACGCTTTTGTTATACTTGTTACTTGTTTGTCTGTTGTGAGCCATGTCTTGTCACCGTGGGACAGGGGGGAACGAAATTTCGGTTTCTTTGTGTGTCTTTGGCATGTGGAGAAATTGACAATAAAGCTGACTTTGACTTTTCTGTGAATGTGTGATGCAGAGTTCAGTTTAGAGCTCAACAGTTCTAGTGTTCAACAGTCTGATGACAGCAGGGAAAAAGCTGTTGCAGAACCTGGTGGACCTGCAGCGGATGCTGCGAAGCCTCTTCCTAGAGGGCAGCAGGAAGAACAGTCCATGGTGGGGGTGTGATGGGTCATTGGTGATGTTACGGGCACGGGACATGCAGCGCTGAGATGAAATGTCCTGAATGGAGGGAAGAGGAGCCCCTATGATCCTCTCTGATGTCCTCACCACTCTCCTCACGTTCTTCCAATCGGAGGCGGTGCAGCCTCCACACCACACAGAGAGTCAGCTTGTCAGAATGCTCTCTATGGTGCTCCTGTAGAACGTCCTCATGATGGGTGGGGGCAGGTGAGCTCTCCTCATCCCCCGCACGAAGTACAAGCACTTCTGTGCCCTCTTGACCAGTGCCGTAGTGTTCATAGTCCAGGTGAGGTCTTCTGTGATGTGGACCCCCAGGAATTTGGTGCTGCTGACCACCTCCACAGCTGAGCTGTTGATGATCAGTGGAGCGTGGTGAGGCTGGTTTTTCCTGAAGTCAACGATGATCTCCTTCATCTTCTCCACATTCAAGATCAGGCTGTTGTCTCTGCACCAGCCCACCAGCTGCTCCACCTCCTCTCTGTAGTCCAGGTCGTTGTTGTCTCTGATGAGCCCCACCACCGTTGTGTCGTCTGCGAACTTCACAATATGATTGGTGGTGAACCTGGGGACGCAGTCGTGTGTCATCAGGGTGAACAGCAGGGGGCTCAGGACGCAGCCCTGAGGGGAGCCTGTGCCGAGGGTGATGACATCAGAGGTGTTCTGTCCGACCCGAACTGACTGAGGTCTGTTGGTGAGGAAGTCTAGCAGCCAGTTGCGAAGGGGGGTGTTGAAGCCCAGGTGTTCCAATTTTCCTACTAGATGCTGTGGGATGATGGTGTTAAAACGCTGAGCTGAAGTCCAGGAACAGCATCCGCACATGGGTGTTCTTCTCCTCCAGGTGAGCCAGGCTCAGGTGAAAAACGGAGGAGATGGCGTCCTGAGTGGAGCGGTTTTGCCGGTCGGCAAACTGGAACGGGTCAAATAATGGGGGGAGTCTGGAAACGATGTGATCTTTAAGCAGCCTTTCGAAGCACTTCATCATGACCGGAGTCAGTGCAACAGGCCGGTAATCATTAAATGAGGTGATTTGAGGTTTCTTCGGCACCAGAATGATGGAGGCAGTCTTAAAGCACGCTGGCACTGTGGCTTGGCCCAGCGAGGTGTTAAAAATGTCTGTGATGACCCCAGCCAGCTGACTTGCACATTCCCTGAACACACGCCCAGGAATGTTGTCGGGGCCAGGGGCCTTACGGGGGTTGACTCTCCTCAGGGTCTTCAACACATCGGCGGAGTCAAGGCAGAGTACCTCCTCTTCCTAACCCTAACCCTAGCCTTGAAATGCCATCTCAGCAGGCGTAAAGGTCAATCCTAGACCCTATCGGGTTCCTACCCTAAACCTACCCTAACCCCAGTCCTATCCTAACCCCAACCCCACCATAACCCTAATCCTAGCCTAGCCCCAACCCCACCCTAACCCTAACCCAACCCCACCCCACCCTAACCCCAAGTCTAACCCCAACTCTAACCCCAACCCTAACCCCAACCCTAACCCCAACCTCACCCACAAAAAAATAAATAAAATAAAATAAAAATAAAAATATACACCTACCTTCACTACTTACCTGTAGATGGAACTACTTACCTGCAGTTGGAACCGCAATCTTGCACCCTGGACCCCTGGAGAAAAAAAAATAATAGAAATATATGTACAATTTCAATTTGACTAATTGTAATTATTTCGTTTAAACCTAATAAGACTAGTATATCATTAAAGTAAATTGGAAAACGCAAATACAAGCTAAAACATGTTACGTTTCTAGAACGAAATTTTGAAAAACCAAAAAGATTTAATAAAAAGAACTCGCAAGACAAAAGGCCTTCAGTACGAATTCGGATTTCGAGCAAGACACATCGTTGTACCCTATGAGAAACAAAAATATTTCATTCAATACGGGTGTGCCAGACCTGAAGAAGGCTTAGTATAGCTGAAACGTTGTTAAGGCACACTACTATTTACATTCAATTCAATAATTTACTATTTACAGTCGATTTAATAATTTACCATTGTTTATTTTATTTACAGTTATTTACAAATCATTTATTTTATTTCATTGCAATAAAATACGTTGCTAAATTCTGACAATTTGGAACACTAAAACGTTATAAAAAAATAGACATTTGATAATTGGTTTTAGAATAAAAAGGCTAAAAATTCAAATTTTACCCACTCATTTGTATATCTTTGAAATTTGAAAATTAAAAATATATAAATAAGACATAATAAAAATTCGAAGTCCAAAAATTTATATGTCATTTAATTACAACGGGGAATGGACAGTTGTCCGTAGGGGGCGACAGCGCCAGCCTGCAACCCGGGGGCGGGAGCGGGTGGCGAGGTATGGCCACGGATGGATGGACCGTGCGTTGTCCTCTTCTGCTAGGGGGTACATCAGTTCCCCGTCCCTGGTAGGGGGTTGACTCCACAATCCAATCCTAACCCTAACCCTAACTCCTAACCGCATGTCCCCCTCAGCAAACCTCGCCGAACCGGAGTCGCACAAACTCTGGAATGGGTACGAAGGACGGCGAAGTGAGACTGCACCTCAACCAGAACCTCTCCCGAGCAGCCGAGGCGCCCCCCAGGTCCTCGGCCAGCAAGATGGAAAAACAGCGGGACGTGAGAGAAGAAAGCAACCCAAAGTCCTACCCTTGGACCACATCATGTCTACCAACCTTGAAGCATTTTTGACCCAATATCTTGTTTCTATACTCAACCAACAGCTTTCTTCAAAAGGGGTCCCATTAAGTCGTCATTGTTGTGGGTAATTTGAATGTCAGAATTTTGTAGACACCTCATCAGTAGTGGACCTTGGGGTCTCAGAGTGTTTCGGCCATTATCACCAGACACCCTCGCCCAAGGGAGGCCCCACCGGGGTCGATCAAGCCCCGGAGTGTGTCTACCTCCTCAATCGAAATTTCAGTATTTGTCTAGTCAACTGTCCAGCTTTAACGCAGACAGCGTAAATCAATTGGTCAGTCTTTTAGTCCTTTTGTTGTACTGATTTGTTCAACCATTAAACATACATACACAACCTTTGTATTCCTTTGTATGGCATGCCATAAGTCTGGTAAAACATAGTTTAGGGCTAACCTGGTATAGTTTTGCTTAGCATACTCCCGCATATACCATCCCAGTAAAGTCTAGCATAGCGTAGTACAACATAACGTAGTTTTAACGATTAAAAGAGGTTTCACCTGTTTCTCTCAAAGAATCTGAAAAATCTTACACATTACCTGGAAAAAAGGTCTTCCCCAGTGCCACTCTCCGGAGTCACAGCCGAACGCCCCCCCACACGAGCCTCAGCGAAGCAACTGACGGCTCTCGTCATCCAATCACGTTCCCCCCTCTAACTGATAAGCACTAAAAAATTCCGGCAACCCCTATTGGTACCGTTTAATTGGGTTAGTCGTGCCACATTTAAATGTAAATTGAATTCATAATCTAAATCAAATCATACATTCATCTACGTAAATCGGAAATACTCGTAAGCTCCTGTCAATCACTCTGGCGGCTCTTTTTTCTGTAATCCCCCTATCTTCCAAAAACCTCACCTCCCCCAAATAAACGATCAAAATGGAATAAAATTATCCTAAATCCCCTGGTATTATTAAAGTGTGTTACCCGATCCCCTTCATTCGTAGAATTAATTTATAACATTAATACGATCGTATATTTGTAACCAAATCCCCGTAAGTGTATCGTAGCTAATGTTATGAGCGTTAGCTCTGCGGAAGTACACATAAGTCCCAGTAAAACCCAATGGCCTCTCCCCTAGACACTAATATTACCAAAGCCGTTCCATAAATTAATAAGGATCCAATAAATTTTAATTCCACCTCTTGAACCCGTTCCTTTACTGATATCCGGTCCCATTTATCCGGCAATTTAATATTTTCTTTCTTTTCTTTTCGTTCTCTTTTAGCTTAGCATACTCCCGCATATCCTATCCCAATAAAGTCTAGCAAAGCGTAGTACCGCATAACGTAGCTTTAGCGATTAAAAAGGGTTCACCTGTTTCTCTCAAAGAATCGGAAGAATATTACAACTTACCTGGAAAGAAGGTCTTCCCCAGTGCCACTCTCCTGAGTCACAGTGCCACCGCCGAACGCCACCCCCCACGAGCCTCAGCGAAGCAACTGACGGCTCTCGTCATCCAATCACGTTACCACATCTAAGTGATAAGCACTAAAAAATTCGGTAAAACCTATTGGTACCGTTTAATTGGGTTAGTCGTGAAACATTTAAATGTAAATTGAATTTGTAATCTAAATCAAATCATATATTTAAAAATACATTCATCTACGTAAATCGCGATCGCCCTAAGCCCCGCCCCCCGGAAATACTCGTAAACTCCTGTCAATTACTCTGGCGGCTCTTTTTTCTGTAATGCTCGTATCTTCCAAAACCTCACCTCGCCCAAATAAACGATCAATATGGAATAAAAATTCTCCTAAACCCCCTGGTATTATTAAAGTGTGTTACCCGATCCCATTCATTCGTAGAATTAATTTATAACATTAATACGACCGTATATTTGTAACTAAATCACTATAAGCGTATCGTAGCTAATGTTATGAGCGTTAGCAATGCGGTAATACCCATAAGCCCCAGCAAAGCCCAATGGCGTCTCCCCTAGACACTAATATTACCGAAAACGTTCCATAATTAATAAGAATCAAATAAATTTTAATTCCACCTCTTGACAACGTTCCTTTATTGATACCCGGTCCCATTTATCCACCAATTTAATAGCAATCATTGAAGTAGTTACCTATTTGGGGCGATATCGTCCTGCGCGTACTGCAGCTAACAAGCATTAGCAACCAGGAAGTACCCATAAGCCCTCGCGAAAGGTCATGGCGGCCCCCTTTATACAATGATATTATTAAACTTACCCCTCGCAGTCACCATAATAAAATCCATTTAGATCAGTATTGTTTACTTGCACCACCCGGTCCCCTCTGTCCGTAAAAAACACTCCCTCACCTTAATCCGACTTTGCATTCGGAGTCAATAGCCGTATACAACGTAGCTAGTCAATATTAGCCAATCCGGAAGTTCCACACTCCCCATTGCGTCATGGCAACCCTCCGTCAACCATTCTGCAAATCAAATTATCCGTTAGAACAAACCAGATTAGAATCACGTCTAGAGTTGAAAAACCTTTCCATACCACTTAATAGTGTTTTCCAACGTATATATTTCTGAATTTAAAGGGTATCATTAATCCCCTAATATTTGCGTCTAACCGAGCCCTGTTCGTACCACAGCGATTTAGTGTGACAAGGGCGTCCTCAAGCGTCCTATCACGTACGATGTTTTCTTTTATGTGTTTGAAGAAAAATCCTTCTTTTTTTTATTCTTATTTTAGAGTTTGCTTAAAATCCAAAATATAATTCGAGTATAGTTCCCCCTATTTTTGTTATGTAATTTAATTAAATTTAATCGTAAATTTTCAGATTTGGTTGGATTTAAAATTCATTCTGGAATCTCATTGCATTTAGAATCAAAATAAGGTTCTAAGGGTTAGGGTCAGGGGTCAAGGTTAGAATTAGGGTTTGGGTTAGGTTTTTTTTCCTGAATCTGCACTTATGTAAGTTTTGTGAATTGATTAGGTGTTAGGATTTAATGTTAGAGTAAATTCCAAATAAGGATGAAGATTAGAATTTGGTGTCCGAGTTGGGCACTGTATTTATGCTGTCCGGAAAACCAGCCAACCAGAGTTAGACTTTTTGACTAAATGGAAAGTGTCAGAAGCCCCCAGACGTGACGTACAATGTCATACTCCTGTCCGGGCTAAGTTCCTCATTCACTTTCAGTCCCGGTCCAACCTCTTTTCAGCCGTCTCCCAACACACCAAAAAAAAAACACACACCCCACCAGAACATAAACCAAGGAACTATTATGATATTTTCCCTAATTTCTATATATCGTTTTGGGAGGGCATTCCTTTTAAATTTTCTTAAACGTGTAAACTTTACCACTAGAATTTCTATTTTAACCCAGATATTCAAGTGTTTTCCGCTTCCTTTGTTGTCAAATTGAGTCCTTGTGGATATTTAGTTTTCAAACTCTTAACCCATCTCATCTCCGCGTTATCCCTATCTCTTTGTGTCCAGCCCGCACAGCTCTCTAAAACCCGTATGCTCAAGTTATGCAACCCATGCCGGCGGAAAAGGCGCACTACGTGAGTGTTACGCTTCTGGTTGTGTGTGATGTTATATTGGTGGGAATGCAATCTGCTCCTGACATCATTCCGAGTCTGTCCCACATACATAACGCCACACAGCCGACAGCTCACGCAGTAGACCGCATTCCCCGTAGATAAATCCTTGCCTGTTTGAATGAAAAAATGTTCTTTCTTCTGAGAGTCTGTTATTACCCCTACTGATCTCCTGGCTGAGCGAGAAGACCTAGTCCGCATTTTAGTACTCACCAACAATTCTTTTAAATTTGGATTTCTTTTAAAGGCCGAAACCACCTTATGTCTCTCCTCCCCTAGCCGTTCCCCTTGCCTGTAGTCTGACCCTACGAAGAAATGACCGGGAATAGCCCCGTTGTCGTAATGCCTTGAACAAAACTTTGGTTGCTTCTTCCCTGTCCTCTGAACGAGTGCAAATTCTTTCGAATCTCAATAGTTGTGAGTAGATCAACCCCTTAAATGTGTGTTTAGGGTGAAAACTCTGTTTGTCTAATAACGCATGAGTGTCTGTGGGTTTGAAAAAAACTCGTACGTCCAACTTCCCCGTTGTATTAAATTCCGATCCCTTAAATGTGGTCGTATCGAGAAAATTTATTTCCCTTTCGCTAATCTGTGCCGTAAGGTTAATTGAGGGATGTTGGTCATTTAGAGTTTTTAGGAAGAGATCAAAGTCTTCCCGGGAGTCCCCCCAGATTCCCCAAATGTCATCCAAGTACCTTATGTAGGCAATGGGTTTCTTAGTGCACCGTGCCAAGGCACCCTCCTCCCACTCAGCCATATAGATGTTGGCATAGGCTGGAGAGAAACGCTTCCCCATAGCTGTCCCTTTGACCTGTAAAAACCACTCATTGTTAAATTGAAAATCATTCTTGGTCAGATTAAGTTCTAGCAACTCCAAAATGGGTTTATCCGGGCGGCCTAATATCGGATTACGTGTCAGGACATTACTTACTGCCTCCAAACCTTTAGCTGTTTCAATATTAGTGGATAAGTTTTCCACATCCATGGAAAACAACAGACACGTTCGAGGCAAGGTCAAGGCTTGTACTTTCTGAATGAAATCATTGGTGTCCTTGATGTAACTCGGATGTATCACCGACAATGGATTCAAATAATGATCCAATCGTTCGGCTGAGCCGTAGAACTCGCTTCCGCAATCCGAAACAATGGGGCGCCCTGGTGGCATGACATAGGGCCAGGGCGCATATTGGGAAATAAATCGATTAACGCATATCGCGGCTATTTAGCATTAGCAAACCGGAAGTACCCACAAGCCCTTGCCAAGTATCCTAACGGCTTCCGTACCACTAATATTTTCCAAAACTCATACCACAAAGTGATAAAAATCGAATAAACTTCCATTAAGGTCATTGGTATTATTCAAATGTGTTAACCGGTCCCATTTATCCGTAAATTCAATTGCTAACATTAATAAGATCGCATATTTGGGACGAAATCGCCCTTCCTCCTCCTTCTTCTCTTTTCTTTTTTGGGCGTACCGCCGCTAACGTCGTGAGCATTAGCAACCCGGAAGTACCCACAAGCCCTCGAATTAGCAACCCGGAAGTACCCATACGTAACCCCTGCAAAAAGTCATCGTGGACCCCGTTAATCGATAATATTATTAAAATTACCCATCCCAGTGATAATAACAGAATACATTTCGATTGCTATTGTTCACTTGCACTACCCGGTCACTATTGTCCGTAAATCTACTCGCCCACCACAATAATAAAACCGTGCAATTAAAACA